>NC_071466.1:124104607-124404607 GCF_028500815.1 Rissa tridactyla
GTGGATTCCTTAACGCCAAAGAATCCTTTCATCTTCATCATCTTCAAACTCTTCCTCTTCCTTTTACAACAACAAAAAAGTAAAACTAAGGGTAAATGAAAGGTTTCTAATCATCTGCTTTAGGCACATCCAGTCTATCTAAAGGTCGATGTCATGAAGCACTCATCATGACAAAAGTATTACTTTGCCAATTGCATGTAACAAACGGCTTGATCTAGGGATGACAGGACTCTTCACTCCTCTCCCCACCAGCCTACTAATCCTATAAATATTATCTAAGGTACTCATAAACAATGAACATGTGTTAAAACAATCAACTGATTACACTGAACTTTTGTATGTGAGTTAGAATTTATTTGGGAAATCTTAAGACAGAAGTTTTGTATTATTTCACCAAAGCAACAAGAAAAAAGGACAAAATATATCATAAACCTGAGAGAAAAGGAATCATGGCTGTAGAATAAACCTACATAATATCTATAACTAGTATGTACTTGTGAAAAGGTCATCTCCCTCGGTGCAGCAAGGCAGGTCTAAGCTAGGTTGCAGGTAATGCCTCTAAAATACCTATTCTCTTGGGGAGTGCTGGAAAGACTTTCTAGGGACTTCTGCAATGGCAGAAAATGCCGGATAACACCACATGATGCCTAAGTCTCAGAAGGCTACACTTTCAATGCTAAGTCATGGTTTAGTACCAAATTGCATGCAGGTTGCCTTATCTTCAGAGGGTTCTCAGTGGTCTAGCTGGGTATCACCACATCAGAGAAGTACCAGCTATTGAAAAATCAAGCTCTGTTATCAGCAATAGTATCTGAGATACTATAATTATAACCCCATAACTAATTGTATATCTTAGTTACTCTGGCACAGTGACTAGGAGTTAGGTAGTTCCTTATGAGTGACAGTTTTTCAGTAGCAGTAGGTGAGATTTGAAGCCTGACTATGCATGGCTCTGCAATTTGCTGAATTATATGCACCAGGATGAGCGAGTATTAAAATGCTAACAATGTGATTTAGTAGAACTCAACATTCACCTCAGCCTTCTGTTTTCCTACTGGTATATAAAGAAAACCTTGCTTGCTTTAAGGTCAGGTGATTATGCCTTTGTAGTTGTATCGCATTTTCCTGTGGAAGTTCCCACAGCATGCAGAGAATTAGGGAGATAATGTGACCACATGTAATAAGGAGACCTTCAGAAGATACACTCCTCAATTCCCATCATCTGTAAATGCAGAGACCGGAAGCTGCTTTCTGTTTGCAGTAGAGGAATGGAAGAGGAATAGCATATCCAATTAAAAGAACAGGGGGCCGTTTAGCCAAGCAGAGCCAGGGAGCCTTTTGATGCAAATCTCTACTGTATTACCAAAGCCAAGGCAGCCGTGCTGATTTACACTGGCAGATGAATATCGACGTGAGTTAGAATTTTGCCCAGACGGTCTGTTACAAGATCTCTATGCTTAAAGTTCCCTGGAGTTCTTTAATGACTAATAGTCAGATTATTCACAAGTTTTATGTTTACTCCAAAAGACAACACAGCGCGGGTTTTGTAGAATATGGATACTCCTAACCTCATGCTGAGGTGTTGAATCATTACAGATTTGGCAGAGTATTGATTCATTTCACTGAATAACCAACAACTTTTCCGTAAGCACTCTAACATTTCCTAGGACATTTACTGTCCAAATACTTACCTATTTTATTAAAAAACTCTGATTAATTTCTGAGTACAGCAGATGAAGACATGCCAAGTTTAATTCATGAACAAAAAATGTGCATGAACAACCCAGTTCCAAACACTAAAAAAAATGGATTGAAAACTTGTGCTTAGACCTACTGGGACGTTGTGGAATAGATACCATAATTTTATACTACTGAAGGCATTTTACTGTTCAGTATGTTTTCCATGTCAAGTTCTAGGACAGATTTGAGCTGATGCACGAAAAAAGTTTGAAATATACTTCATTGAATATAAAAAGAGTCATTATGGTTCTAGGGTATCATGTCTTCCACAAGACATAATCCTAATACCCTGGTTTAGACTCTTAGAAATAACTGTGATGAAGAGGACAGATAACCAGTCTTTCTATCCAGAATGCCTGCGTTAATTTGCAAATCTGGGGAATCAGCATAAATTATCTTACAAGTAGTAGCACTGCCCCCACCCCCCCATTTATTTTAGACTTAAGGTACTGAGTTCATAACTACACAAGGATTTGCTACATTACAAATTCTAGTGATCCACACTGGTCATCAGATGGTTGCAAATGGAGAGCAGGCATTGCAAATGCTCTATCAACTGATCTAATTTGGTCAATAACAAAATGTCCCTGCAATTTGAAGCCTTGTTCATGACTCTTACCAAATGGATCAATGGTGTCAGTTCGCTCCTTGGTAGGCATGTGTTCAGATCCACTGTCATCATCCTTATGGTGCATCTGGTGAGCAGCTTTCACTTCTACCTGAAAATAATCTGCCTGTCTGCAGACATGACACCCGTTTTCTACTCTGTTGTTGGCAGCTGATACACAGCTCTCTCATGGACCCCTTCATTTTCTCTCAATTAAAAGTCAGACATATAGTATAGATATTTTTAATCAAGCAGAGACTAATATAACCTATTAAGATTATTTAATTATTTTTTTTTTAAATCAGGGATGGATGGGAGATAGCAGCTCATATAATGGGTAGAATGCCCTTTCTCCCCTTTACCTCCCAGTTGTGGGATGTGACACTGGGGCTGGGACAGGGGTTTTATGTGCCTTCTGTCATTCTGTGCAACCCTCTGAAAATGCATAAATGCTTCTCATGGCAGCCTGAGAGAAAAAAAAATAAGAAAAAGCCTGTGCCCAGAAGAAAAACTCAGTACAAGGCTGTGTTCAAAGACTTCTTTCAGGACACTGGGACAAGCTGCGTTACTTGGAGGTTGTCGTGGACAATCTCTGCAGATATCTGGTCACTGACACAACACCTGAACTGGCATCATCTGGCAAACTCATCAACAATCTCAGTAAGGAGGCTTATGACTGAACAAAGATGGTTCACTTCCCCACACACAGAGGGGGTTTGGGGCATATCAGCAAGGTAACAAGTCAACACAACTCCCATTAATACTACGTCTACTTTTAGAATAAGACTAACTTTCTGGGTCTGTCATTCCATGGCTTTGTGTGTAGGTCACACTGATCCTCTGGCCCATAAAGGAAAGACCCATGTCCTTTGTATCTTACTGATGAATCCTCGCTGAATTTAATGGGGCAGAGCCTCACTGGTGTTTAAATCAACCCAGCAAGAAGACTCTTTACTAAACACAGTGGTCTGCCATGTAGGACAATGTGGATCAGTTGGGAGGAGGAAAGGAGGAGGAGACAGACAGGGTAACCTCAAAAGCAGAGGGAAAAAAACCCAACTAATATAATTTTGCAGAATCTTGACTGGTACCTGTTCTTCTCCCTAATGTTTTCTTAGATTTCTTTACACTTTTTGGGGAGAAAGAAAGGGAGACAGAAAGTGTCCATGCTTCCTTTTCTGTATGCAGAGAGCACTTTTCTGGAAGGCCATTAGGATGGTGCATGATGCTGTGAGCACCCCTGTGTTAATTTAAAAACTCAGTTGGTGATCTCGAGGCAAACTGAAGTCCACTCCAAATAAAGTGTGTGCATGTGTATTTGTACAGTGAAAAAAATCAGAGTTTTGTGTTAACAACATTTTGCTTGACAGACCCTTCACAACTTAAGTACTGTGGCCAGTCCCTGTTGTGCTTTTAATTTCCTTGCTTTCTGTTTTCTTCGGAGAATTTTTCTTTCTATAGAATATTATTTTTCAGTTCTAATTTTTAAAGGCCCTCACTGTGAGGAGCGGTTCTCTTCTGACTTGCTTGTGGGGGGCCTCTGGCTTTCATTTAACATTCCATCTGGGTTTCTGGGGCATCCTTTTAAGTGCAGAATCTCCCCAGGGATAATGAGCCGTTTTGTTCCCTTTAACGTTTGTTGTACGCTTCCTTACTTTCAACCAAACAGACACATTTAGTAACCATCACTGGCTACCTTTGTGAGCAACTCCTCCACTCCCCCACTTCCAAACACAGAAAGTACAAAAAACAGACTTAACTTCAGAGGTGGCAGTGGTGGGGGAGAACAACCCGAGGAACGAAGAACGGTCAAGCCTGTTATTGCCAAAACACAAGAATTCAAGCTAGTGCTCAATGAAAATAAACAGGCTGTTGAAAAAGAAGGTGAAAAGTGAATCAAAGTTCTGCTGCCTCAGGGAAAATAATCTCACCATTTGCTTCATCATCTAAGTCTCTCCTCAGGACAGCACTGAGGCAGGTACTCCTTACTGAAGAGAGCATTTAAATATATGCTTAGAAATCAGCAAACATGCAACTTAACTTAACTGAAGGCATTTCTTTGAACTGGGGCCTATACGTTGCGTGCTAAGATAAAACTTTTTTTTTTTTTACTGTGTAGTCATTTTTTCACTAGCCATTTTAGGAGATAATGCCCTCTTTCACATTTAATACCTCTATTTGTTGTTTATTCTGGTTACCTTTGGAAAATTCATCAGTGTGCCTGACCGTCCTCCTCCTCCCCTCCTGACCACACAAACGTGCCTGAGATGTCTAACCTACCAGTGTGATTCTACTCTGGACTTTGAGTTTCCTTTTACATGCACCGAGAGTCACTCAAGTGCAGTTGCTGAAGGGTAAGGCAGTGTAAAAACAACAATAGAAAACAGCTTAAGACAAGTGTAAATATCAGCCCCAGCCTCTTTTTACCACTTGCAGCTGTGTAATTCATTCACACCAGCACCACATTAAATAGACATAGTTAACACTGTTTCTACAATCTCCACTCTGAATCCCTTTGCAGAGGTGCAAGTGGCAAAGTGAGGCATAAGCCTGTAAAAAAATTAATAATAATGAAGTCTTGGTCTATTCCTGTTACTTGCTACACATTACTCTTTGGCATACACCCAGATTTACAGCTGGGTGAGCAAGACGCCGGGTGGAACAGCAGCAGGTATGACCCCTCTGCAGCTGGCGGTGCAGGCCCTCCTCCAAACCACTGCAGAAGCAGAAACCTAAGCACAGAGGAGGGAAGAACACCCTCCATTAACTGGAGCTGAAATGGGAATTTGAGGTAAGTGGGTTAGCATGCAGCTGACACCCAACAGATGCCTCAAAAGCATTGTGCTTTGTTTGCAGAGGGATGAGTGGGGTTTGGGCAGGCTCACCAGTGTTTTGCTCCTTGGGTGACTTTGGGCACGTGGTCACACCCTGGTTACAAGTGATGTCACTCTGGCAAGTCTGAGGTGGGGTTGGCATGGGTGGCACAAGGTTGAGGTGGGACGAGGTGCCATTCCCCACGTTTCCCCAGCTACATCTTCTTTTCCCAGCTGGAAATTCTGAGCTAAAGCATCCAGCGGTCTTAGGCCATTTTTGTGTGGTTTCTGGACACCCAGCAACGTTTGCTAAACATCTGGAAACATGGGGCCGGCTTGGCTTATGCATATGCATAGATCAGATCAGCTCTAAAGGCATACGCAGTCAGATAAACAGGCCCATGTCCAGTGATTTCTATCCAGTGGACCCAGAGGATCATCACTGGTGTGGGAAGAGAGGAGGGTCTCGTGTTTCTCTCCAGGGAAGCCCAGAAAAAAAAACGTTATTTTGGCTGTGGCGTTAGAAGGGCCACTGTGCTTGCAAAGCCTCTGCCAAAGCTGCACAGCAGGGCAGCCCCAGCTGGCAGGGAATATCGCTCTTGTGCTTCAGAGAGCCAGGTTCCGGAAGCTTTGCTTCCTGACACAGTCTTTTCTGCAGCATCCCTTTGGAGCAAAACAGATTTCTGCTACTTTCACATCATGCTATACGCAGCTATGTGGTTTATTTGAGATCAGTTGAGTTACAGTTTTTATTGGCTGTATCAAAATCAGATGCAAGCTTATAATATCCGTGTCATAATAAACCAGCAGGTAGGGAACACTACTCATGGGGGATGATCACAAAAACGTGCCAGCATCAGGCGCTGCATTGTGCTAAAGCCCCGGTAACAAACACACTGTCAGTGGACACAGCTGAAGAACTGTAATTGCTTGGGTTTTTTCCTCAAACTTTGACCTGTACCATCGGAAAAAGTAAAATCTTTGTTGTGTGCAGGTTATATTGTGGGCCTGAAAAACCTCCCTTGTAGATTAGTCTCCATACGAAAGAAAACTATAAATCCTCTAGCTCCATTTCACTTCATGGAGCCCAAATGCCTTCAAGGAACCATTTAATATTTGTGGCATTTAGCAGAGAAGTGTTGTAAACAAACACTTAAATGAAGATTAGGCACTTTTAAACAAAATGCGTCGCTAATCACCACCCCCTGACAAAGTCATCTTAAGCGCAGCTCATTTCTTTAAAACCTTACGGAAAACTATTTGAGAGTTTTGAGCACCCATCCAAGGACAGCTGCCCAGAAGCTGTGGGCAGGAAACCTGCCTTCCCAATCCCTGTGCAGGACCTCCACATCCATCGGGCAAGACCTTCCGCATCCTCTCCTCGGGGCCACATGTATAGACTTTGAACAACTAGGGTCTTATAGCAAGGCATAAGATCTTACTTGGTATAAGATATCAGACGAGCTGGTATTCTCTGGGGCCTTTTGTAATTTTTTAATCAGGTTGTTTTTAGTTCCTCGCTTCCAGCTTAAAGCCTTGCTGTGTTGCTTTCTGAGCAGGAAATCTATAAAGTTGTCTCATCACCACCGTATTTCAGAAAGTAACTCTTTCTTTTTTCATGATGTAAAGCCTTTAGGTTTTTCCCTGGGAACCACATTTCTAGCAGATACCTAGGCAACAGACAGTGCCTGGGTCTGATCCTTATAAGGCTTTAATCAGAATGATTTTTGAAAACATGGATTAAGCTCCACCTATGCTATAAAGAAACCATTTTTCATTAAGCCATTTTCAACCAAAGTGCATTCACTCCGGACACTAAATCATGCAAACAGAATATAAATCATTTAAAGGCTCTATAAAACATGTTAGTCACCGATAAGATAAAAAAAAAAAAAAAAAAAGAAGAAAAAAGATTAAAGTATTCATTTAAAAATGAGCTAACCCACGCCGCCCCCTCCCCCCCCCCGCAACTTCCTGCATCTCCATTGTCCACTGCAGTCTCATTTAACTGGGCTGAAACCTGCGTAAGGCAGCAGGTTTTCAAAACTGAGGTAAAAATTGCTAGAAGTGGTCAAGAATTTTTGGACTAAACTTTTATTCTCCCTCCACCCACAATGAAGAAAAAGCAGTCATCTGTCAAAACTGAAATTGATTGATGGCAAAGGTTTGTTTTCAACAAGTGTGTCAGCTTTAAAAAAATTCAAAAGAACCTTTGAGTGATCAAGAACTGCTGTTTTGACACTTTTTAAAGTGAAAAGTTTTATTTTCTAATTGAAAGAAACAAGTGAATACCCCACGTTCCTTTTGTACTAAAAAGAGGCAACTGCTTAGAAAGGTCACAATCAAAATATACTCTTTGAACATTATTAAAGTAAAATATTTAGTTTGGCCCCATCTTGATTTTATTGTGGAGATTTTCATCCAAGTTTTAAAAGGACCTTTCATTCCTGGTGGGAGATAGGAAAAATACTGGAATCCTTGAAAACCCTGGCAGGGTGAGGAAGCTCATTCCCATCCAGGTTCAGTAGCTCTTTCTCTTCCTCCACTTCCACTGGAAGTGCACTCAAAGCCATCTGTTTCTTGACTCGCTTTAGGATGGACGAAAAGTAGAAATGAAATTACTTATAGGCTTTAATTCTTAACAGCCTAAAGATGTAAAGATGTACAAGTAAAATCCCAATCATGAGCTTGGGTCAGCCAGAGCAGGAGCTGGTTGGCTTGACTGGGCTTAAGGGTCAGGCTTTATCTTTGATGTATCCCGTACTGGCACAAGCATTTGCTATGGTAACCAATCAGACTTTATGTCTAAATGCAAATGTGAACTATATTGGCTACGGTGCTACCTGTGTTGGCCACTGCTCTGCTCAGCTGTTTTTTTTTTCCCCATTAATGTACCTTCTGAGTTCATTTTAAAGAGAAACTAACAAGTCAGCCATTGATTTACCATGGGACCCATTAGCAGCAGGCATTTAAAACTGCAGACCATTTACTTTAGCTGTATTATGGTCCTGCTGGTATCAATCACCATAACATCACAGACATCAGCAGGGCTGCACCAATTTATACAATCTGAGGATCTGCCTTCTTACCTTTACAGAGGTATTTGCAGTAATTCAGCCTTGATTCTGAGAGTGGTTATTTGCAGCTGGGCCCCTCGTAGAGCCCCAGTGAAATAAAATTAGGTGAAGCAATTTCTAAGGCAATTTAAGGCCATTAAACATGACCAAAAAGTGATTAACATTGTTTGTGTGATTTATTGCCCTGGCTGAGCAGTGTTTGGTTGAAAATGACTTAGTCAAAAATGCTTTTACATGCAGCAGGGAGAGGACTTAATCCATGCTTTTCAAAAACACTGATTTTAGCCAAATATGGTGGGACAGATACAGAGGCTCTGATCATTACCGAAATAGCGGCCCGAGGTATTATTCTAAGGAAGAAACACGGGTCTCATTTCACATCTAGCCCTGAAACAGGTCTCCTCCTGTAAACTGTGATGCAGCGTCAGAGCATTCGTAAAAAAACCCCTCAGTTTCGGCAGTGAAGTTTCATTCTTAGGGGAGGCAGTTTGCAACGTAGAAACAGACCCACAGCCACATTTGTATCCAGCATACCATAAACTTCCCCTTGCTCTGCCTCAATGGTGTCCCCTTCTCAGCCTTTCCAAAATGAGGAGTCTCACTTTAAAGCATATCTGCGTGCACAGCTCCCTGTTAAAGACAAAAAAATTGCCTTAAGTATCAGAGATAATATTCACAATGCTCTCTAAATCAAATACTCTTTTCTGACAGTGTCCCTCTGTAACTGTTTCTTAAATATGTAGGAGAGGGTTGTGCAGAAGAGCCCTTGGAAAGCTGCTTCTAATTGCTTAGGTTGTGTACCAAATTAAAAATCATCTCATTCAACACTTCTCTGGCCTAGATTTGTTTGCTGCTAGTGCCAAATGCAACGTAGTGGCACCTGCTCACCTTCTGATTCGGAAGTGAGCTGGCAACACCTGTTCCGATTTAATTCGATGAAGGAAAATCACTGCACGTCCCCTAGCAGCAAGGATCCATTATCGGTAACTACATTATCTGCAGCGTACTAAACATTTGCTCTGAACACACTTACAGGAAGATAAGCAAAATAATAGGAAGCATCTCAGTAAGAAGTTGCCAATCTAAACTTTCCCCTCTGCAGGAGCACCTAGATGTGTGGGCAGGAGGGAGGAAAAGTGAGTTTACCATCAGGCTTTTGAAACCTGTAGATGAACGCAGATAATAAATCTGCATTAATGGATGAGGACTTTTAGCTCTACTCAAGAGGACATCTGCAGGAGGTGGGGGACTGATTTTGGGCGGCAAGAAAAAAAATATGCTTCATGGTTGCAGTTGTAAGAGAGAGAGGTGATGTAGCTTATGAAGGTGGGTTATCACTTCTCTCCAAAGGACGCCTGCCAGAGCTGCATAAGCAAGAAGAGAAGGTGGCTCCTTCAGGTTGTGGGCACTGTAGGGCCTGCAGCTGTGCAGCTCATCGCTTTTGCATCAGTGGGTTGCAGGACCATTATGATCTCCCAGCTGCTGCTGGGCTTCTCATCAGGAATCGAGGAATTAAAAAAATGTCACAAGGGAAATAAAATGCCTTTTTGGCAGTGTAGGAAAATAGACCCAAAAAGGTCCTCTGAAAGGAAACGCAGATTGCATGTGAAGAGCACAGGCACAGCTTTAGAACAGATTTCATTTTTGAGTCTCCCAAAGTCTGCAACAATGCCCAGCTAATGCATCAGTAAGCATTAAGGCTTGCCTTCTCCCTAAACATGCCTGTTTCCCTACCAGTAACTACTCAGTGCACTGCTGCTTTTCCCTCTTCCTCACATCGCCTGGCCCCAGGAATCCCCAAGTCCCTTTCAGAGCCAAGTACATCACAGTTCCCGCTCTTCACCTGTTCGCCAGCAAACCCTGTCTTATACTTTGTCTCAAACACTGTCCCAAAATCAGCCAACAGACCTAAAAAGAGCGGAGGTGTTTGCTCAGAGAGACGTGTCTGTCTGGGGAGCTCAGTGCAGCATCCACAGGCACGCTGCACTGCTGACCCCCTAGAGTTTTAATTTCACTCCTGTTTCTACAGCAGCCTCGGAGCTGTTTATCCGCATCAGGACATATCAGGAGCCAGTACAGTGCTGCTTGCTGTTCAACAGTTCCTGTTTGACTCAGCTACCACCCTCTTTTTTTTTTTTTTTTTTTAACAGCTCAATTTTGCAAAGCTCAACAGTGAAATTGCAACCAAACATAGTTCGCATATGGGGAGAATTACCTCAGAGGCATTAAGAGAGAGCAAAAGCTTGCATCAGCTTTTGCGCAGGCACAGCAGCTGACATATGGCACAATGCAACAAGCAACCAAACCCAGAGCTATTTGGCAGTGACCTACACATCTGCCGGAGTAAGAACCGAGGCCTTAGGGCACAGTTCAAACTGAGCTAGTCTGAATGAGAAAAAGCCACTTCCCCATTCTTTCTTACGGTGCATCCATCTGCAGCGCAGCTAGATCGTGAACGAGGCCATACCTATGATAACAACCCATGCTATAAAACAGAACTCTAAAATTATATTGTAGGGTTTTCTACCTAATGCTGGACTGAATTTACTTTGTGTTCAAGTGAAAAAGTCTTTTTTTAATTAATATTTTCCCGTAACTAGTAGACTGAAGATTCATTCCAGGGTCCCACAACAGTCAAGCCCAAGAACTTCTGTTCTACTTTTCTAGCAAGAAATGGTGCTTAAAGAAAACTTTCCCCCTTAGCAATGCCAGACTGATACAGTGGGTTTGGGAACTGGGGAGTAGAAAGACAAATTTTAGTTGTAAAGGAATGAGGATTAGGATTTAGCAGCAGCCTGAAGGTGCAGAGTTAAAGAGCGGGGGAAATCAAGGTAATGCATCTGGAGAGCATGGAAAGAGGAATATGAATAAGGAATATGGTTTTTGCGACAACAAGTTTAAGTGACTGGCAATAGTATCTGGAAAGACAGACACTAGGGAGGCAGGCAGAGGTGGGAAAGGAATTTGAAATGCATTGCCATAGAGATTTGAGATGCACAGACACAGGGATAACATGAAGTGGATGTGAGAGAAGGGCTGTTGCGATACCAATGGAAAGCAAGAGGTAAAGACTGCCACAGGAGAAGAGAAATAGTGGAGAGGAGGATAGACATATGGTGGGAAAAGGCTGAAGGAGGACAGAGATTTGAGAAGAAAAAGGTATATGCCAGTACTGAAAGTGGTAAAGAAGTTCAAAGATGAAATAACCTAAACTGGCTGACCTCAGAGCACGTTTATATGAAGGCAGCTGCTTGATGCCTGACTTATATCATCAGGAGACATAATTCAGTCACAGGCTTTCTGTCACAAAAGGGCTGAAACTATAAAATATATTTTCCAATTATCACTTATGAATGAACTACGAGCAACACTTTGCTCCCATGCTGAAAGAAGCTGCAAGCAGTAGTCAGGGTGTTACTCCATTCTCCTCTGAAACTGTAGTCCTCTTCCTCGCACAATTCAGAGAGTTGACTGGCTTGTGGTTTTGTGGTTGTTTTTTTTTTCTTTTTTCTTTATTTGGAAGAAAAGTCTGCTGACTTCGTCAGCGTGACTTGAGCAGGTTCCTCTTTTCTCTGAAGGTCTTGCACTATTTCCCTGAGATGCAAAACCAATTCACACTGGGAAGCCCATACTAATGCAAAGCAGGATGAGACAGTGGCCGAAAACTCCCTCGTGATGGCACAGCAATGACACAATCCCACAAAGCCGCCAGGAACTTCACAGGGTAAAGTCCTAAAGTGATGTAAGGGGAGTTGCTACTTCCAATTAGAGTGAAGTTACTTGAAAGACGCAGGAATTTCCAAAATTGGGAACAATGGGTTCCTGGAGGTGAACAATTCATAGCAGATGGAAAGAATTCAGGAAGAAGAGAATAATTTCCTTTGGGAGGTATTTTCAGTGAAATTGGCCCAACTTCATAAAATGCAGGAAGCTATGGTTTTTCCTGCAACAAATCTTTGTCACAGAAAATCAGTCAACCTACAATCAAGAAAGAAGTTAGACTGCTAGGAGAAATATCCTGCGTTGGGAAGCCAGCTTACTTCTAGGCCCCAAAGGGCAGTAAAAAAGTAAAACTCTGTGGTGAACTCAGCCAATACATGAGTTTTTGGGGCTGGTTCAGGAAGAACCATGTCAGCTTTCAGGGATTTCTGGCTATAAGCCCCTGCTATTTGGAAGTCAGGAGGAAGAAAAAAAGGAAAAGGAAAAGGAAAAGGAAAAGGAAAAGGAAAGGAAAGGAAAGGAAAGGAAAGGAAAGGAAAGGAAAGGAAAGGAAAGGAAAGGAAAGGAAAGGAAAAAGGAAGAGTCTACCATCTGATGGAAAGAGAAAAGAAAACCCAGAAGACTAAAGGTAAAGCGCAGTGGTAACCATGTAAATCCCAACTCTGACATGTGGAAGTTCACAGTCACTACACCACACCATGCAGAAAATCCCTAGAGTAATCCAAGGAAGAGGGGTGCGCTCAACATCATAATCATCTCTGTCACACACACACAGGCAAGCACAAATGTGCATGCTAATACCTGTTTGTACATATACACACTTCTGCTTCTTGGGATCAAAACAGGTACAAATGGAAGCAAAGCCTTAATTCCACAAAGCAGAAGGGTGTCCACATGTAATGTTGAGCTATAGTGCCCTTCAGTGAAGTGCTGGTTGGACAGAGAGACGTTAAGAATAACATCGTCTACTGCAGACGGCCTTAGGGAGGAAAACATTACACAGGAGTGCAAAGCCACTGCTTTTACCTGTAACACCAAACACTCAGAGAGGACAGAGTGTTTCCCTGTCCTTCTCAGAGATGTATGAAGGTGAGCAACCATCAGTGCTATTATACAGAGGTGGATGTGCTCACAAATCTTGCCACATAGGCAATCATTGGTATATGTGGACATAGGAGGCAAGTCTAATTCACTAGGTCATGCTGTTTTTCATATACATCAGGCTTTCCCTCTCAAGTCTGTAAAAACAAGCAAGGTGCAGAGCCCTCAAGAAGGGGGTACGCATTTTCATTTAGTTACAACTCTGTTTCCTTCGGTGATGTTGGTACACTGGGTAAAAGACTGTTGTGCTGACCACCACCTCCAAAACAAACACTTGAGAGACCCTGGAAAAGCTGCAATGAAAGTGTCTCATTGAAGGCTATGATATCCCGTATTACAAATACATAACTTCATAGTAATTATATATTACATAATACAAGTTGCTTCTACATCAGGTAAAGAAAGCTATTCCTGTTATCAAGTGCAGACGTCTGATTTGATTTTTTACAACACAATGCTCTCCAGGGTGACCAAATTTGGTTTGGCTTTCTACAGAATGCAATGACAGGCTTAAAGCAAAGGAGTATGATGAAGGATTCAACAGTATCGCTTTGTAAATTATACCCTGGGGTTTGCATTTTTCTCCTTATTTGATGGGGTGGGGGGAAGAGGCAATTGCATAGAACGGGACTTGAAGAAAATATGTCAGTAAAAAAATACAATTCAAAAAAAAGTTCCATATAATTTAGAAAGAAGGATGTGCAGAGTCGATTAGTGGCAGGCAAAAAACAGGGGAGAATTAGGGAACTGGGAGAGAACGAGGGAATGATCTAGCTATTTTTTGTGGGCTCCAGTTAATATGGTATGATGCACTCTGCAGATGTGAGTGCATGCGTCTGTTTCCTAATGACTATATTTGATTCTGCAGCTGATAGAAAAGAAACAGATGCAGCCACTGAGAGCCTGGGCCACTGCACTGGCTGACATAATCTACAATATTAATATATGTGTGTAGAGAAGTCTGCTCGTTCAGCATGATCATGCTTTTCTTCATTAGTTCCGTCACTATCCAGGATTTTCTCACCATTTTTGCATCTTTTAATTGTGCTCACCCTTCTTTGCCCCAGCCTGACCTGGCTATGTTTGGAGAACAAACACCTCTAAGTCTTTTTTGCGTTTATACTGTGAAGCCTAACAAGCATCTTCATTAAAAATCTAAGACATCATTAAGGTATTGTTTCTCATATTGTCAATTGTAATAGGGAACACAGAACGGAGGTCAGTGACGAGTGGTGCTCCCCGGGGGTCAGTACTGGGTCCAGTCCTCTTCAATATATTCATCAATGACCTGGATGAGGGGACAGAGTGCACCCTCAGCAAGTTTGCCGATGACACAAAGCTGAGGGGGGTGGCTGACACACCGGAAGGCTGTGCCGCCATACAGAGAGACCTGGACAGGCTGGAGAGTTGGGCAGAGAAGAACCTTATGAAATTCAACAAGGGCAAGTGTAGGGTGCTGCAGCTGGGGAGGAATAACCCCATGCACCAGTACAGGTTGGGGGCTGACCTGCTGGAGAGCACCTCAGTGGAAAGAGACCTGGGAGTCCTGGTGGACAACAGGGTGACCAGGAGCCAGCAATGTGCCCTCATGGCCAAGAAGGCCAATGGCATCCTGGGGTGCATCAAGAAGAGTGTGGCCAGCAGGTCCAGGGAGGTCATCCTCCCCCTCTTCTCTGCCTCGGTGAGGCCGCACCTGGAGTACTGTGTCCAGTTCTGGGCTCCCCGGTTCAAGAGGGACAGGGAACTGATGGACACAGTCCAGCGTAGGGCTACCAAGATGATGAGGGGACTGGAGCACCTCTCTTATGAGGAAAGGCTGAGGGATTTGGGTCTCTTCAGTCTGGAAAAAAGACGTCTGAGGGGGGACCTTATCAACACTTATAAATACTTAAAGGGTGGGTGTCAGGAGGATGGGGCCAGGCTCTTTTCAGTGGTGCCCAGTGACAGGACAAGAGGTAATGGGCACAAACTTGAGCATAGGAAGTTCCACTTAAACATGAGGAGGAACTTCTTTACTTGGAGGGTGGCAGAGCACTGGAACAGGCTGCCCAGAGAGATGGTGGAGTCTCCAACTCTGGAGACATTCAAAACCCGCCTGGACGCATTCCTGTGCAACCTGCTCTAGGTGACCCTGCTCTGGCAGGAAGGGTTGGACTAGATGATCTCCAGAGGTTCCTTCCAACCCTGTGATTCTATGATTCTATGTACATTGTATTACTTATTTTTTCATTTGTTTTCCCTAGAGTAAAGCAGGAGAGGATAGGGAAGCAAGCAAAGCAATAAACAGGAGCTTTTTTTTTTTCTTTCATAGCTGGATGGTCTTCGGGCACCTGCTTCATGTATCTAGTGATGTGTGTTCCCTCCAGCCTCTTAATACCTGATAGTCTAGAAATGATACCCACATCATCCAAACGGTCTATTTTACTCTCTAACCATAAATTATCATTTCATCAGATGTGACCCTCAGTTAGATGTGTCTCAACCTTTACACTGCACATCCCCAGCCTTTATCAATGCTATTCTAAAGGGCAGGCATATTCGATTTAATAGCCTTTTTACTTTTCCCTTCATTTTTCTGTCTTTTGTGACTTAAACAATCAATCTTCTGTCTTTTATACCATTTTTTACTTGAGAACTTCTATTTTTATTCCTGCTCCTGCCTGTGTCTCCTTTGTCTCTAACAACCTGTCAGCAAATAACATTTTCTGTGTTGACACAGCTCTCTCCCTTCTGATGGCAGACCAGAGGCATTACTGTAACTTAGCTCTGCCCTGGAGTCAGGGGAAGGGGGTTGTCGCCTCCAGGTTAGTGACTTGAAAATAGATAAACTGCTCAGAGGAACTGGGACTGCTGCTCTTGTGTTGGCACTTCAGGACGCCTCCCCGAATCCCAGCTACCTCGTCCTCAAAACTATCCCCACCTTTGCGTGCCCATCAGCTGGCTAGGATGACGCTGTAGGATGACAGGTTAGTATGTAGGTTAGGATGACTTCTCCAGCATGGCAGCAAACACCTATCCCTCTGATACCTGCTTGCACATGCATGCGTTTAATTCCTCTCACAAACGCCCCTGTGAGCAGGGAACTGCCACTGCTGATGGTGAGAAGTGGTATCCCAAAGCTATTCCCCAGTTGAAATCCCATCATGATACAAGCAGTAGAGGCCAGCTGAGGTCCTTGCAGCTTGCTGAAGATGGGACTAAGATCACTTCTAATCCCCCTTCCCTTCTCCTTTCCATCTGCACACACAAAATGGCATGCAGAGAAACTTCCCAAGGCTCTGAAATGCTGAATGACTCTTGTAAGCTGGTCACCTTCACTCTGCGTCACGGTGAGCCAACACAGTGCTGAGTGATGGAGAGCTTTTTCCTTCATAAGTGTGTACCGAAGACACTGCTCAGATGAGGAGTTGAGAAATATGATTTTTTCCCCCTCCCTCTTTTGTTTGTTTTTTCTCCTCCTAACAAAAAGGGGTCATTTCTGCAGCCTTTGCAGTCGGTAGGGATTTTATTGTGGAGCTCATCACTCACAATATGGCTTATAAATACAAAATGCCAGTGCAGATCTGTCAAGTCTCTTCCCCGCTGTATGACACTTACCTCTCTGTTCCATCCCTGCCTTTCCCACTCTCCTCTGTCTCCAAGCCAGCAAGTCACTCACTGCCAGTGCTGTGCCAAAGCACTTCTTCAGGTGTGGCTTTCCTCTGTGCCAGCTTTGCTCGGCGTCACCCTGCCTCTCCTGCCGAGGGGTGCTGCTGGCGGAGACAGGGAGGGGGAGCACATCATCCCAGGGGACTCACCAGGCTGCACCTCGCCCTCTGGGTAGTAAAAGACGCGTCAGGCTTCCCGTGACTTAAATCTATACAGAGTATTTCAATACCCACAATGACAACCCAGGGCAAGGACTGCTGCTGTTAATAACGCTGCCTCCTAGTCCTAAGGGTTAGTCGACAGAGCAAAAGAAAGGGACTGTGTTACCCCACACAGGCAAGGCTGACACATAGATTCCATGCCAGGGAGTCATCAGACATCAGAGCAAAGCCTGTCAAGTACCAGGTCTTGAAGAACACTAACAGGTTGTGTGGTGCTTCAGAGGAGGGTGTTTCAGCAGAAATTCTTGTACAGCTCCATAACACATTATAGAACTTTAATTCTATTTAGACAATGGTTGTTTCCAGGATTGGATCCACATTCCTTGGATGAGAATGTGGAAATCCCTTTCCTCCACCAGCTTATGCTCTGCTGGGTCATGTCACAGACCACAGAGTAGGATGGAGGGTCATGAAGAGGGAGAATGACTGCTTGCTTGGCTGCTGTGCAGCTGCACAGCCTGTCTCTGGCTGCCCACACCTGGGATCCAGCTGCAGGGTGAATCCTCTCCCCATACATGCACAAGGGCTGTTGCAGGAGACAGTGGCCAAATAAGGTGCCTGAAGCTCTTAAAAGTCACCCCTTTCTACCACTTTCCCTTCTTCTCTCCCCCAGGTAAACCCATACCTGATTTATGCAGAACTTGGAAAGCATAGAAGTCAAAATGAAAAAGCACAGGCAGGTTTTACTCAGAGGATACCCCTGGTTCTTTAGAAACCTGCAGTTTCTGTCACACACACCCACCCGCCACTGTCCACCTTCCTAGATCAAATTTCACAAAGTTTCAATTTATTTCCAAACTCATTTTTTCCCTGTAAGCCTGTTTTGCTGTCCTGTGACTTGCACAGCAAGCACTTCTTTTAAATACCCGATCATGGCCACTCCAAGTCGATGTGGGATCCTCTATCAAATCAATGTACTGGAAATCTGGAAAGAGCCAACAGTTACCGTGTATGGTTCCCTCTGACCCACTCCTGCGCTATGCCATTATGTAGAAAAGGTGATGTGTGTGCCAAGGAGAGGGGATGTCAGAGAACATAGAAAACGGTTACACAGCAGGTAGAACAGGAAAACACTCTCCTGCTGATGAGAATATAAGCAACATGGAGAGGTCATTCATTTCTGAAGGAGACAAGTAAAGCTGGCTGAACAATCAGAGTATATCTTGGGAAACTTCCCAGAAGCCCAATGTTTAATTCATCTCTGACCCTTTGCAAGTCTAACTTAAGGATGCTAAATACCTTAAAAACTAGGACTAAGCTACCTCCAAAAATACATTTCTACCATGTTCTCCCTAAGGCAAGACTTTACTGATAATAGATTTCACATGGAAAAAATTAAGTTCCACTTTTCTGTCCAACTCCTGTTCAGTTCAGATTTCTCTGCTTCCCAGGGGATGCAAACAGCTCCTCTTCCTCTGGGAATATCTGAACTCAAAGAGCTCTTTTGTCTCACCACCGGCTTTGGGTAAGGATCTCACCCTCACCAACTTCAAAAGCTTCTTCATGAGAAGCTGGTCTTCATGTTTAGGTGTAACAAACCTACATTTTTTCTGTAAAAGTAAAGAAATGTAGCTACCACTTGGTAAGGCCGTGACTCCGCAAATAAATTCATGTAGCTAAATCTGTCTGGATTCCCAAACCATCCATAAAATGATGGCCTAAAAAGTGAATGCAAAAGTTGCCAAGATCAGAGAAAGCACATTTCTCTTATTCTTATTTGGACCTCCATGTATACATCAGTAGAAGATTAGCTTATACATTGTACATCGTGTTTCAGCTCTTTTACAAAAGAAAAAAAAAGCGCTGTTTAAATATTTTCTTAACTGTTAAAGAGGATTTCTTTTTATAGTGCAGATAATTAAGTATTGAAGCTGTAGTGATCTATTTGATACAGAGAGAATAAAAGATTTGAAGAATTTTAAATACAAAATATAACCCAAACTCTATCTGAACTGACTACTGTACTCTTTGAAATTTAAGGCTGATATTTTATCCCTATTTCTACAAAGTCTTACAGTTAATGGCTGTGCATATTTATAACATTTAAATTAGTTACTTGCATTCTCCCACATTGTTCTATGACTATAATAGAAACTTATGAAAGAAGGGGCATTAAAAATATGAAAATAAGACTTAGAGTTGAAGTTTGTTCCCTAGTCCATATAAAGAGCTAAGGCCAGATTACAGTGCACTATATTTCTTCCTATTCTAATACTGATAAAAAAGTGATTTGATGAAAAAAGAGAATTCTCCTACAACTTCCTTCTAACTTTCTGTGTAGCCTAATCACTTTTTTTTGGTATGTAATATAAAAGGGATTTGGACTGTACGGAAACATAGTGAGAGACAAAATACAGGACCTTGGTACCTGCAGAGCCATCAGGTACCTGACATAGCCATCAATTCAACAAATCACTTAAGTGGGCCTATTCTTAGCCCTGGCTGAAGCCCTATGGGGCTTAAACACATGCTTAACTTTTTGCTGCATTAAAACTTGGATGAAATAGCAGCGACTGTGTTTTATTCTGGTTTGTCGCTGCTACCATTGATAAATGTACTGGTCACTGCCGCTAGTAACAGTACATGTTGCACTCTGGCCTTAAAAATTACTCCACAAGCAGAAATCCCACTGAAGTGCATTAGTATGTGCTTCTTACATGGAGCTAAATAAATATCCTAGTTCTTGCTAGCTTCTTGAACAACGTTGATTATTTGCATTTTTAGCCACAATTTTGCCAACTTCTTCCCACACCTTTTCCCAACAACTCTCTACAGCAAACACATCCTTGGGATGCTGGGGGGGTCCCAAGAGCAGGCTAGGATGTTACAAGAAGGTGTTCTCACGAGGCTGGAGAGCAATGGTGGCCACCAAAGGAAAGGCGGGATGATATTGAGGCCAATGAAGAGAGTAGCTGGGAGGAGATGAATGATCTTGGAAACAGTTGTGTAAAGTAGTCACAGAATCAGCAACACAAGCTTAACTTACCAACCCACAAAGCTCAAGTAGCTTTGACAGGTAAAATGCATGAAACCAGTCCTGAAGGCAGGTCATCATGTGTAACAAGAAGGAAGCTCTTCAGAGATGTTATATCTCCGAAGCTCTTTCTCTCTCATGCATACATGCACACACCAGATTTTTTTCTGTGAGATAAAGATACTTTCAGGTAGGGGTAGTTTCAGGCCTTTCTCTGTGCCAGCATTTTGCAGGCTGCCAGGTCAAGTGTGCACCCCCTCCCCTCTGCCCTTCCTGTTACTCCCTGCTGCCTGTTTAGGCTGGGGCTGCACCCGCTTCCGAAGGAAGGAGGTATATTTCAAATCTCCAGGAAACAGGAGACTATCATCGCTCTGGTTCTCTCCAAAATTCAGCTAATTGATTAATGAACTTTTCCCCTCTGCTCATTTGCAGCAGCAGGAGGAGATGGAGGTAATTACGGCACTCGTAACTGAAGGTTCAGCACTGTGTGGTTACAACAACCAAAAAGCTCGAAAGAGGAATGCACATGACATGGGGGTTTTAAGTTTGTCAAACCTCAGGATTGAAAGGGGTATCAGCAAGTCTGCACAAGCTGTGCTGTTTGTGGTCTTCTCATGACACTTCTCATGACATCACACCTGACAGTGCAGAATCCCCGGTAACGGATGTCCCAGATAATCCCTGCCATTGCAGCCGAGCCTAACCGTAAACTCAGGTTCAGAGACGTTTACATATTGCCACATATCCGATCAAGTCCACTGCAGCACACACCTAATCTGTTACCCACCTCATAGCGAAGGTTGGAAGCAGACAAAATACTTTGAAGTGCACTGTTTGCAATGTCAAGCTCACAGTGAGTTCATTTGCATAAAAGCAAGCACAGTCATCTTCAGAGGAAGGGACTTCAGAGGATAATTCAGCTATAATAGGATCCACATTTTTTCCTACTGATCCCAAGTCACTGTTTTACATACACGTGAGTCCCTCTTATCAAACCTTCCTCCCTCCCCGCTTCTTTACAAAGAAAACAAAGCCCTGCACGCATACAGAGTCATGTTCCCTAAAGAGCCTGCAGTTTATAGATCTCACGTCTTCGAGGGGTTGCAAACATACAGCTTGTTCTTCGCTGACAGCCACAGAAATCCGCTGACAATTGCCATGACAGAAACTGGGGTTTAACTCCGTGCCTCAGCAAGAACAGGTACTCGAGCCCAAGTGGAGTACCCAGAGGCACAGCTCTCTGACATCCAGGAAAAACATCCATCGCCCTTATTTCCAGAGGGTGCTGTAACTTCAGTTTGCACGCCCTGAAATCTCTGGTTCTAATGGGATTAAATCAAGCCTCAGCTCGTGGGTGCACTCGATTCATTCAGTAATCAATCACCCTAAAACATTCCAAGCAAAAAGAAAGGTATAATTTGTAACTAAGAGCAGATGAAAAGGAAACAAAATCAATATTAGAATATCATCAAGTATGGGCAAGAGTTTCCAGCACAGGATTACCAATGGGATAAACACAAACACTTAGAAAACAATTACACAGAAAGCTAAATCATCCTGGGATCATATGTGTCAAGAGGACTGCTGTACAGGAGGACAGAAGCCAAACACGAACAACAAGAAACGGACAGGAGAGAATGGGAACCACTTTTGTTTTGTTTTAAAACTACATTCACAAACTTTTAGAATGTCTATAAACCACTAAAATGTATATAAAAACCACTAAAATGTGCATAAAACCATTACATATTTGTTCAAAGTATTTTAAAGGTTTTCAAATTCCTCCTTGCAGCTTTAGAAATGTGGGACTATCCAAAGGAAGCAGTTGCCACATCTGTTGCTTGAGACAAAGAAACACTTTTTTCAGTAGGATACTTATTTTCCTATCAGGTTAGTTAATCTTTGCAACTTTATGTCATGAAGAACACCTGAAAATCTGTGATTTCCTTTTTTTTGTGTTTTAGTATGTGTTATTTTCCTCATTTCAATTAATTATCTAGAAGAACAATCAACTTATCAGGGTGCCTTCAAAAATTCCTTCACTGCAGAGCTATGCCACCAAGCAGAGAGTTTAACTAGACGATTTTATTAGGGTGCCAATTAACACTCGGATCCCCAAAAAAGCAAGCAATCCATCTTTTTATTTCACCCCTCTGAGTAAACTTCACATTGTGAGTCTGCAGTCAACCCCCTGTTACACATCTTGGATCCCTGACTGGAAAAGGCTTTTGAAGATATGTAATCCTGGGTTTAAAGAAACTTTATTTGCCTGTTCATGGGAAAGCAGCCATGCCTTGTTCTGCTCCTTATCAATAGGTAGGGAACAAATGAGAGAAGATGAATTAGAGTGCAGCTTCGAATAAGTGACTGCGAGCAATGACACTTGAAGCAAGAATGGGGATGGGTTTGCTGCCTATTACAAGAGATATGGCCTAAGCTACTCTGGTCAAAAAGCAAAGATGAAGGAAAGGGAGGGTTTTTCAAAGGAAAATGCTCCCTTTTATGAAAAAAAAATAAAAATAAAATAATGACAACATGTCTTTGTACAACATCAGAAAATTTTGTGGGGTGCAATTTTTAGTAATAATGCACCATTTACTGCCATGAGTTGGCATTGGACTTCTTTTCTTTCTCCTTAAATCCACATTTTCTGCCCCAAACTAGTTAGAATGGGAATTTTTTGATACAGGTTTTATGTCTTGCATCTGTATAATTCCACTGTGACCTAATGTGTCTGTACAGGGATTGCACTAAGAGGGTATTAGGTGGCACAGAATTAAGTTTCCAAGGAGCAGAAATAGAAAAAAAATCAATTTAGTGGAAATTGAAGTAGAGAAATAGAAAAATAAGGAATGGTATGAAGGCACAGATTTACCAAGAAGGCACAATGAAAGGGCTGTGCTACCAATATTAGGTTGGCCTGGCATACTGAAGGGCCTCGCGGTTTAGCCTCCCACCAGTTTTCAGAGGGGATGACTCTGCCCTCCCCCACTTCCATCTTCTCCTACTCAGTAGCTTTATAGTATCACCTGTGTACAAAGCCAGAGGATGTCCATACGCTTGTATTTCAATCCCATCTCTTCAGAAATGTTGTCTCCTCTCCACAGTGACCTTCAACTTTCTCCCTGCAAGGGCTTCTGTGCCACGCTGATGTTTGCCCATGCTGCTGTGGGGCTACAAAGCCCAAAGGTCTGAAAGGAATTAACCAGGTCAGGAAGGAAGGAAGAAATGAAAGAAGTGTATTTAGACACAGAGGTGCATAAAAGAGCTGAAAAAAATATGTGTTTTTACAAGATGTCATAAAGGAAAGCAAGCACGTCAATAAATTAAAAGGAAGGACAGACTCAATAAAAACTCTGAAAGGCCAGATTTTCAATTTCTGCTTCAGGAGACACACTGCAGGAAACAATCTTGCACAGACATAAAAACAGCTGAAAGGTCTGAAAAACACTTTCCAAACTCTCTGACAAGGTGGCAAATTGCTGATAAATGGTCTCCAGCTCTAAAATGGTGCCCTCCAAATTTGGAGTCCCCAAAATGCTAATGAAGGGAAGGGGGATTTCAAAGTCTAAGTCCAGATTTCTTTCCTCAACTTTAGAACAAAAATCCCATGAAGCCAGGCTTCGACTTCAAAGAATACCTCCTTTATCAGCAGCCACAAGATATATGCAACTAACCCAACTGGCCAGTTGGCACTCTGTGAAGCCAGTTATCCAGGATTGATTGTAAATAGAAAGAGATGGGCACCGCCAGAAGACACATTGTCCCATTCCAATAAAAATGCACCTGCAGGAAGAAACTCATCCTGTGCTGCCTAATGCCGGAGGCCCAGGTGGTTAGCTTAGATAAGACACTTTTAGACTGTTCATTTCTTCACCCTCCAAAAGCTGTCCCATCTTTTCTTGGGATTTGTCCTTGTTTTTCTGTAGGTCTAAATTTTGGCTTTATAATGAAAGAAAAAGCAGGAAAGCTAAGTCCACTTTGGTTTTCCTGGGAAAGATTTGCATAGCTTGAAGCAGACACAAAGCAGCTAGCAGTGTCGATGCCTGGTCAGAGAGATCAGGAGCAATGTTTTTAGCCCCAGCTCTTGGTACGGAGCTGGTGCAGAGCAGAGAAACAAAACCACCCTAGTTATCTAACTGAGAGGTGCTGAGATGAAGCAGCAGAGGACTGGGAAAACTAGGGCGCAGTAAGTTTAGGCACTGACCTTACCCAGCTGTGTTGCAAGGGGGTAAGTGGGAGACAGGCAAATCCCACTGTCTTATGTCAATTCTCGGTTGCTGGAGGTCTCGGTGTCTTGCAAAGCCAGCCTTTGGCAGCCCCCTCTCCTCTTCCCCCTTCTCCCACTTCATGATTTACTTTCTGACAGTATCATGAGAATTACTGCTATCCCTTTCCCTATCTTAGGTTAGCTGTATTTAAATTTTGCATGTTATTTACTGATGACCTTCACTTCAGAAGATATCTGCTTTTTGTAGCCTAGCCGTGTAAAGACTGACAGCAACCTTCATCAGAGGATAATTTCCAAACGAGGAAAGTATCCACGTGGGACTGTCAGAACCACTGAATTGATTTGTGCCTGCACCACAGGTCAGATTTCAACCCATTTTTCTTGGAGACAAACTAGACTGATTTATCCTCAGGGGCCTTGCCCTCCACTTCTTACAAGCCTCAAAACCCAGAAATAAATGATGTATGTTCATTTAGTACACCCATATCATGTGAGGGCAATTGATTCAATTACATTACAGCTACTGGAAACAAAGCAGCCATATGGCGAGCTTTCTACCCCGAAGTAAAGGATGCTGCGAGCTCCCTGCGTGGATGCTGCCCCCTAAACACGCTTCCTGGGTGGAGAGCTTTCCCTGAGCCGTGGGGGAAATCTGAGTTCGCGGCTGGTTAAGATAAGCATCTAAACCTTAAGATACTTCTCTGAAGCCTTATCTGAACTATCCAGACCTCCTGAGTCCGCAAAATCGCAATGAAAATTTCGTAAGAAAAGGCTTTGTGTGTGCAAGTGTGTACGTGTGTGCAGGCACATATGTACACACTTTTTATTACCTCTTAAGGCTGGAAGAATAAGAAATAGATTGAGAGGAAAAGCAGTAACCGTACTGTGTTGTTCTTCATATGCCATGCCCAGAGTTGGCTCTAAAGACATAGAAAATTCAACCACGAGCCAAATCTAGCCTTAAATAGATAAAGTTCCGCCGGCTTCAATGGAGCAATTGCAGAGATATACTCCAGCCGCTGCTCTGAGCCCACCCATTTTCACACCCTCTCTGCTTTCCAGCAGGCTGTCTAGGCTGCCATCCGGAGCTGCAAAACGCAAAGGTTCACAGATATCTACAAAATATGCATATGAAATGGGGTGGAGAAATTCAGCATGGTTTTTGAAACCTAAAAAGAAAAAAAAAAAAAAACAAAAAAAAACCCACCAGAAAAAAATGAGCTCACCTCTTTCTTAACACGGGAACACTTAGTTGGAAGAGTTTCGTTCTGACTGTTTCAGCATTTAGCCAGAACCACCTTACCAGGCTCAGACTTTCCACTTCTCAGCAAAACCCCCTGTGGTCCAGAACAGGCCCACTATTAAAAGTAGCCCTGGGAATAGGTATGAGTTGCTCCTAATGAATTAAAAATGTGACAGCAGCTTTGGGATTTTTGTGGTTTGCCTTCAAATCAGTTCTGACCATGAAACGCCTGCTAGTTTTACCTCAACTAAGCAGAGCAGCTAACCTCAGAACAGGCAATATTTACTTGTACTTCCCAATACTTAAGACAGGAAATGCCTTAAATGTTGCAAATGCTGAGGTTATAAAACTGTAAATGTTTGCCTGTCGGAGGCACCTGGCAAGTTTTTACAACCCCCAGCTGCATGCAGGCAGAGTCACCCCAGCACTCGGGTTTTCCCTGTCCTCTCCTTTTCACCCAGTTTACAGAGTGCTTCATGGAAAACATGGAAAACAGTTTCAAGGCTACTGTTCTACCGGCACCTGTAGGAAGGTGATTTGGGTTTTGCTGAATCCTTTAATTAAGTCCTTTTATTGATAGAAAAGTAAATCTCTCAGTTTATGCTTTGTCTCTCAGTTTATGCTTTGTTTTGCTACCTGGCTAAAGGGAAGCTCGAGACCTCAAGAAAGTTCCTCAAATATTTTAAAAAGAGAAATTTGGCAGATAACTTTTGGGAAGACTGATTTAAATTATTTCTTTTCTCAGAATGTTATAAAGCCATGGAGCGTGGAATATGCCAGGACACAGTGCCACAGTAGTCTTTTAATACTATTTTTCTCCACGATACCTTAAAAATGTGGCAGAGGAGTCTTCCTGCCCGGTGTTTCACTGTGAGACCTTACCAGCTTGGGTATTTCCATGCTCATTCTTGCAGAGGCCTCTCACAAGTGAAATTACGACCTCCAGCCTGGCTTCTCCGCTCGGCTGCACCGGCTTTGCGACAGCCATGGCACCCCGGGGCAATCGGCACTGCTGCAGTCGCCGGAGCAGAGCAGTGCACCGAGGGGAGCCCAGAGTGTCCCTGCCCCAACGCCCCCACCACCCACCCTGGGGCAGGGCACCTCACCTGCTCCACGCCAGCTGATATGTCCAGGCCAGATCCAAGTGGGAGAAGCAGGTCCCTGCCAGAGGTCAGAGCCGGGAACAAAATGCCCCGACCTGGGAAATGTAAAAACATAGAATCAATGGTTTGGGTTAGAAGGGACCTTAAAGAACATCTAGTTCCAATCCCCCTGCCATGGGCAGGGACACCTCCCACTAGACCAGGCTGCTCAAAGCCCCATCCAGCCTGGCCTTGAACACTTCCAGGGATGGGGCATCCACAGCTTCTCTGGGCAGCCTGTTCCAAAAATAATAAGTAATGCATCACCACAGGTACACATTGGATGGAAAAGTGGTCTTCATCTACCTTTTCAAGGCTGTACTGGCGTCAGGATGCATAATAACACGCTGTCCATATGTCCTAGGCATGATCATATGCTGGTATAGACCTTATTCTCGTATAGTTTACACTGGCATAATCTCACTGGTGGCAGTAAAGCTGTCTAACTGCACGTGAGGGAAGGAACCCTAAGTCCCGTTTTCAAGGAACGAAAAGATGTCACTGGATTTCCTGATTTACCCTACTATACAAAGGAGAAGAGAATCGCATGTTAGGAGTTTGTTTGTATCATTACCTACTGGAGCACTTCTCTAATGCATCCTTGCGCCGCGGGTGAAACTCAAGGGAATTAAATCAGCACAACCTTCCCTAACTCAAACAAACCCGACAATCTGGGATGTAGTTCCTGCCACGAGGCTGCTGTAGAAGTGAGAAAGGCTATTTCTGTACTTATTTTTTTTGTGAGGCATTACTAGTGCGGTCACATATTCTCTTTGTAGCCAGCACTGCACCTGGCAGCGGGGGCCGGGGTGACAAGGGAGGCTCTTCCACCCTGTACCTCTGGGATCTTGTGTGATTATTCAGGCAACTGCCTGCTACTGGAGCCCCTGCTGCCACCCCATCGTTGCAGCTGGGACATGTGCTACCCGGGCATCCTTTAGCTCGGGTGCTGTGATTGCTTCTTGCTGCCATGATGTAGGTCTGGGGATGCCCGAGAGAAAGGAGTTGCGTCACCGGCATGTTTCTGCTCTGGGTGGCCCCAGTGCTGCCCCAGTGATGAAGCTGCTGTAGAAGGGAGCTGACTGTCCTCAGGCAAACAGCATTTTCTCAGTAGGGACTCAGGTAGCAGCCAAAATAATAACATCATTTAGGTGCGCTAACGACCGTGCCCCTGCCAGCTCTGTCCTGAATATGTTTAGCTCGCTACCTTCCAGAAATGGTGCAATAACACTCGAGCACCAGGAGTCTTATTAAATATCCACGGCCCAGCTGAGCATGTTCTAGCTGAGTTTTTATTACGAACCACTATATGTCCTTGTCATTAAACAGGCTGCTAATTCATTATTTTGGACATTAACAGAATGCAGAAAGTATCTTAAAATAACATCTTAATTTATATTTTTAACATCTTGGCACCTCTAATTTTTATTTTATAAGGTCCATTAATGCTTAATGTCTGCTGCTGCACGGCAGTCCAACTACACCGACAGCTATTGTTGCAAGTCTTTCATCTTTGAGCCATCCAATTGGTCAAACAATGAATTTAGTACAATTTCCGTGACTCTAAAATATTCCTGCTTTTACTATTGCTTCTGTGATAGGGGTTGATTTTTAATAATGCTCCACTGGAAGCATAAAGCAAAGTACTACTTTTAAATTTTAGAGGACATCCTCTTTAAGGTCTCAAATACAATCACCATACAGCAGGCTTGCAATCTTTTAATGACTTAACGAAAATATATAGAATATTGTAAATAACTGCATATATATAGGACTTTTTTTAAACTTTAAAAACCTATCAAAGTGATTCTAAAACCAACTCTAATTGGGAACCAGAGCGTAAACATTTTTGAGTCAAGCTGAGCTGAACCTGAATACTCATTTTGGATTTGTGAGTTTTCTCTATTTTCCACAGCCTCTTTTTCCTTAACGCAACAGGAGCTGCCAGCCTCGAGTGTCCGTGTCCTCCTCCTTTAGGATTCACTCCCCGGTCTCCAGAAAGGTAAAAAGGAAGCAGCTTCAGGAAATGCCATGTGTGGCACTACTGAAGCTAGAAAGGTGTATTCCCTAACAACCGTCCTCTCTGCACCGGCAGCCCACAGTCTGCTGGTGAACTTTCATTAAACACTACGCTCCTTCAGTCTGCAAGGCAGCAGAACCATTTCCTTAGCAGCCAAGGAATTTTCTACCAAAACAAACCAAGGATCCATATATCATAGTATCTTTCTTTTATACCAGTTAATGTTAAAATACTTCAGAGGAAAGTGTAAACAATGATTTTGATTTAGCAAAATAACATCTGCTTTGCTTTAAATGTGCTTAAGACTCCCGTCTTCAGCCTTCATTGAAAGAAAATGACAACTTCAGTAGCACCTATGTATGTTTAGCACGTTGATCGCAGGTTACTTGAACACATTTTTGCCTTACATGCAAAATATTTTGGGAGGACTGAACCCTGTGCCTAAATCTAAGTAGCACTTTAAGTGCTTCCCTGGCCAGGGATAAATAAGAGCATATAACTGAGTACATTGGTCAATTGGGTTATGTTGATACAACTAAATAAAAGCCAGCCAAGAACCGATCTTGGGCCCCAAGGCCAGAGAGTTGCCCTTTCTGTGTCAGGTTTGTCTTGAAAACAAATATTTGGAATAGTTCAAAGGGAAGCCAGGGGCTGAGCTGGCTCACGAAGCAGTGAGGACAACGAAAGCCCAGGCTCTGCCTCCCTACACACTTTTATTTAGCGATACAGGCTTGTCCTCAGCATCCTACACCCCAGTTCTCATATCAATTTTTTGTTCAGGTAGCTCCACAGATTTCACATCTGTTATTCCTGTTTACGCCACTGCACACTCCTCGAAGGCCCTAATAATCTTCTTACTTATGCAATCCTAAATCCCAGGGAAAGATACTTTTTTTTTTCAGGTCAGGATGCTAATAAACATATTTTTATATCCTGGGAACGTAAGGCTTCATTGCATTACTGATGATGTGTCCATTTCTGTTAATCTGCCTCTTCCACCAGGACCTGGGACCGGTGCATCGCACTTATGTTCTGGAAGTGTCAGACATATATTTTGATTTGTTGTCAGATGATGAAAGCAGACTTAAGAAAACTTTACTTGAGAACAAGAGCAAATCAGAGCTGGACCTGGACCTTCATAAAAATATGGTATTTAGAAACTTGTGGTTACATCACTGATTTGATCAACACAATTTACCTCAAGGGGCAATTACCATCTGAAATGTCACAGACTTTGTGTACCATTTTGAATCTCTGGAAATAGCTCCTCCAGTGACGATTTTTCTTACAGCACAGTGGGAATGCTAGTGTAAAAAGCATGGCTATAAATTGCTGGATTTTAAAGCAAATATAAGTATTCTTGGAGACAGGTTCCAAACCTCCAACCGTTTGGGTTTGACAGATTTGTCTTTAAAATATCTGCATTTACTTCAAAATTTCTGACTGCTGTAATCAGTGGATGAAACAACAGATAGAATACTATATGGAAAGAAGCACTGGTGGAAGTTAGTTTGTTTTTTTTTTTATCTCTGAGCACCATGTTTATTTTCTCTCCACAGGTTTTTAGTTTATAAGTTAACGCATCTTTAGTTAGTCATAGTTTGATTCTTTTTCAGAAGATAATATGAGTGTTTAATATAATGCAGCTACACCGAGATCCTTTTACTTGATATTTCATGAAGACATCAGATTTCAACGGCAAAAGAAGAAAAAAGAAATGTGATGGCAGACCATTCAAACCAACGATCTGACATTACAATAAAGAAGTTTTTATCTTGTTTGTAAGTATGAATCAGAAAGTGTTCCCCTTCCCAAAATTAAGGAACCTGCAGGTCCTTTTTACAGCAGCAGGCTAACCAGCATTTTTTATCAATATCTTTACTGCTTCTGCCGAGTGAGAAAAAAATAAGGCTGAGCTATGGAATGAAGCATAATTTACAATTTATCATTTAAACATGCAAGTATCTATGGGAAAAAGACTGGAACGTGTAGGAGAAAGAAGATGTTTCTTTCAGAGGCCCTTTCAGCCCATACCTCAACAGTTCGTAGCTACTCAGTCAGTCACTTATTTTTAGATCTAAATTTCTCTCCGTCACACATGAACCCGTTATCTAATTTATAAGGTACTCCGTCAAAACTTCCAATTCTTAACCATGAGGTAACAGAAAGCATCAAACATTAAGTAAAGGACCTCCCAGGCAATTTTAAGGTCCATCTCTTTGCATCTTTACTATAATTTTGCATCTATCATGGGACAGAGCCTGAGCGACGTATCTAAATAACTTGTATTTAAGATTAAAGAGGAAAAAAACCACAACCAAACACAACCCAAAACACACAGCCCTGGGAAAAATAAATATTCATAGCTCCATGCGAGAGAGCACAGGGTGTAGAAGTCACCTGGCAGCAGCAGCCCCCCTGACCCAGAGATGTTCAGTAGCACAGGGAGCCCTGCAAAGAAGGTGGCAGCCTCCTCGGACGCCTCAGCATACCTGGGAAAAGGGTAGTAACCACTATGCAGCGGCACTGTACAGGCAGCGTTTGGCCAGGGACAGGTTGCAAAGGAGTGCTGCTGCTGAGGACAGACCCCGTGTTCAGCGTCACCGCCATCCGGGGCAGCTGCTGAACCCACCGCTTTCCTCCGCACCAGGCGCAGCTCCCACCCGCTGCCGCTTTCTCCGGGCAGCGGCTGGCTTCGGGAGGGGTGAAGGGCTCTCACAAGGCTCCCTTGACCCCTTCACACCACCACAGCCACTTCTCAGCCAGTGCAGAAAACTGCAAACACAGGACCACGGCGCAGTCCTTTCTCACGCTAAAAAAAACTAGCTGGAAACTGTACTTTCCCATGTATTGCAGTTGCCACCGAGATGTCCTCAGATTGAAAACTTCTGTATAAAAGATGTCTCTCTTACCCCTCTCTGATGCAACCCCCGGAATAGTTTTAAAGCCCTTGGACTAGTGCCAGATTCTCTGACAATCTCACCTTTGCTTTACATGAACTGGGAACAATGTACTAGATGGTGTGATCAAGAGCTGATAATTACGGTCTTCAATCTAATGCTATGGGCAGTATACACATAGAATATTTAATGCCTTTAACAAAAATAGAAAGGCAAATGCTTCTCTGAAAAATCAAGGCATGTGTGTCCTAGTTGTCAGTTCTAATACCTTTCCCTAGCCGATCTGTTGTCATCCCTTAAAGCTCTTTAAAATAACACAGGAATACCCATTATAATATTGTAAATAGTATTGCTCAGCTCTCTTTTCAGCAGAGGGGATAAAAAAGCCCACCTTGTAAAAATGGCTTCTTATCACTGTATTTCCTTTGTGACTTTCCACGCATTACACTTACCTTTAACCAGGAAAAAAGGTATTCAGTCTCGTAAAATCAATAAAACTTTTAAGCAATGGAGTCATCTTCTATTTCCTTTACACGTACTATAAAAAAAAATTCAAGCTTTCCTAACTTGCTTCAGCTGGCAAACCCCAATCTGACCCTTTATGCAGAACTAGAGTAACTTAGCTGGATGCTAAAGGGATTTACAAAACAGCCTTTTGTGAAGGAATTCTCTCCCTTATACAACAAAATAACTTCCAGGCTAGTCAGTAGCTCTTGTAGATCCAGTGTATTGAATGTCTTATTTATTCATTCCCTGGGCAAACTGAAAATTCACCGCTAACTTCAGCTTTCTCACTGAATTAAAAAAACTAATGTCAAAAGGAGAAAAAGACACTTACAGCTGTCAGAAACAAACAAAAATATTTTACTCTTTAGATAACACTTTCATGTTATCTAACTGCTTTTTCCTGGAAAATCTTATCAGTTAAAATAAAATTCAAATTTAAAGGGTAAGCTGAAAATACAATTTTTCTGATTCCTTATTTATTTTTTCCCTTCCACAAGGACTGCTTTGTCCAGTTCTCCCCAGATGCACCAGTCTCCTCCCCCAGGGTCTCTGCAATCTAAACCCACAGATTAACAATAACAAAAATTGCTTGGCATTATGAGGGAACACCACAGCACATGTGTCTCTGCTGGCAGGGACAATCGATGTAAACCAGAGCAACTCACTGTGGGCACAAAACGAGTGTAACCCGTTTTTAACAGGCTCCACCTCCGCCCCACCACCTCCAGCAAAACCACCAGCATCTGGGCCTCAGCAAATGCAGAAGCTGGAACATTGCTTGTCCTTTATGTTTGGGGAAATGAAAGGGATCAAGCCCTCCCTCTCTCTCCTCACCCCAGGTGCACCCCACTTCTGACCTCTGTGCTGAATGGGATAGGGAGGAGAGTAAAGGGCAGAGCGGGGATTGGGGGTGGAGAGGAATTTCTGTGATTTTTACCATCGTAATTAACTTCGGGGCCTTTTCACTTTTTGCCCCAAATTTCTGAGATCATTTCCTGGTTCTAGCATAGCTGTCAGTTCCTCTTAGTTGGTTTCATTTAAGAGCAAAGTCAGTATCAGGAGGTGTGTTTGGTATCAGTATCAGCTGATGTACTTTCTGTTTGAGTTGACATCCTGCAGTAAGCAGTAGAAATGAGCTCAGTGTTTCCCTATGTCTTTCTCCTCTTCCTAGGTTTTATTATAAGGAGGGGGGGAATGAATTCGTAGCATCCTCCTGCACTATTTCCCAAGGCAGTAAGGTTGAGCAGGTAGCTGAAGAATGGGGTGCTGACCCCGGCTGCAGGACTAGGGTGGGAGGATGGGAGTCCTGGGCTGCAGCTGATGGAGAGAAGGTGGCAGAGCCAGGCTGCAGCTACTGCCAGTTCTTCAGATCCAACTGCTTTGAAAAAGGGGAAGATGATGTCATCTACCGGCAGTGGGCCGTCACACCTTGAGACAGAAAGGGGCCTCACCAAGCCATAGCTCAGCCATGCACTCCTTCCTCAGGAATGTTTGCCAAAGGGCGCTCTGGCACAGAGTAAATACATCGACCCTACGAAAAGTTGCCCAAATACACTGTCACACACTCCTCCTGTCCTGTGGGCTTGGCATGGGTGGAGACATGCACAGCAAGTTGCTCTTTCATGCATCTCAGTAGGGCTGCAATCCCCTAGGGGACTAAAAAGGACAACTGCACTTTTTAGTGGTCTTCCTGTTTTTTACTTATGCACCACTTAAGTTGCATTAAAATCTGATGCTTGTTACTTTAGGCACACAAATGGGCAGTTGAGGAGACTCTACTGACATTTTCCATGTTGAGGACTGGGCGACAATAAGAAGCAGAGGTGCTATACCGCTGTGTGTCAAAATTTTAAATGCAGTTCCACAAATGCCACCATCCCTTATCACCTAATAAACAGTTCACAAGAATGTCATCGAGGCTGCCAAAAGGGGTTTTAAAACTAGAGTGTCTCGTAGGAGTCAAATGCACAGCTTGCACTCAAAATGCCTCTCCCACCTTGCAGATGGATAAGGGAGGCAGACCACCACTGCCGGACAACAAAAGGCTCGGGTCAAGGAGGCTGGGGACACAGGGATGAAAAGAGACAGTACGTGAATCAAACCAAGCACAAGCGGGAGAGAAGCACTGGAAGAACTGCCGGTTTGGGGTGTTACAGAATGGGCTATTTAGCTGACTTGCCTGACCCAGCTGGGCAAGGCAGCATCTCTGTAATCTGAAGCCCGGGTTCCCTCTTTCCTCCCCTCAAATAAGCCACCCCCTGCTGTGCTGGCTGGCCTCTGAAAATCCCTTTCCATCAGGTGCCACTTCAGTGGGTGAACAACCCTCTGCAGGAGCTCTCTTGGAAGCACAGACAACACGATGCTGCCTAATCGAGGGCAGAAACCTCGACCAGGCAGCAGGGCATCAGCAGGTTCCTCTGCCCATTTGAGAACTAACTCAGTCCCTAACTGCTCAGGGAAAGTGTATTGGGAGATCCAGGACGATGCCCATGAGAGGCACAGAAAAGGAAGGCTGCTTAGCCTCCCAGAGTTTAGCACTTGTGCATCGATAGAGACCTGTTAGCACAAAAAGAGCTGTATCATTGTAAGATGAAGGTATGATTAATTTTATTGATGTGTAGGTTAAAAGAAATGAATTGGTGCTAAGTGCTTTGAGACAAAACACTACGATGTGTTTCCAAAGAAACTTGGGAAAATAAACTTTACAAAACAACAAGCGAGGTTAATATGAATTGTGAGTTGGAAGCTGAAGATAACATTTGATGCTTTGGTATTTGAATCAAGCCGAAACTTTGATTATCACGTCGATCAACTGATTCTAACCAGTCACCTGAAACCTGGTATTATGTGCTGTGCAGGACACCAGAAGATATTATTTAAGCCAAGAAGCACAAAAGGTTATTGTGTCTCAGATCTTCATTCCATGCTTATGCTGTGGTGATGCTATTTATAAAGATAGCAGGAATGCCACATTTGAACAGAGCAAGTGTTATGTATGACTACAAATGTTATTGACTTATTCTGGGTCATTGGGGATTAACATTTTGGAAACTGCAGACATGTAGAAGATATGGTGTATGTATATGGAGTCAGAAAACAAGCCTGTTCTTGCAAGATTTCTAACTCAATTATGCAGACACAAGAAGTTTAGGTAAACTTTTCAGATTATATCAAATGAACTTTTGGTTGCTTATTTGAACTGACCCTCTGAAGGCATTTGTGATTATTCTGAATGCTGTTGTTATTGCTGAAAATAACAGCAAGTTAAGAATTTAGTTTTAACTTCAGCATTTCTCAAGTCTAATTTGCCTGATTGTGCAAGGGGAGAGACAGATTCCAAACTCTTCACCCATTTTCATCAACATTTCATTATATCTTGCTGACCACAGTGAATAGCTGCTCTCCAGTGAAAGAAAGCACAATTTGAGCCTCAGAGTTACATTAGCAGCTCTGTTAATCAAATTATGGAATATTTTGCTTGCTTTTTCAAGAGAATGTATTAAGAAAAAAACCCAACAAACTCTCCCACAAGACTTCAGTTTCAGATGGACGGCAGATTTGCTTCATGGTTTTGCTGGTTTCTATCCCATACAAGTCAGGAACTTCACATACTTCTGCGCTATAAGGGAATAGCATCTCGTCAGTCCTGGAAAGCGTTAAGGCAAGATGGACTTTCCATTTGCAGACCCCACCTCCTAACCTGGATCAGTTGCAAGGTCACACCTCACCTCCTGAACCGTGCCTAGTAGTGGGGCTTTTTGTGAGAGTGGGGAGAGAGCAGCAGTTGCTGGATTTCATATTTCTCCCAGACGCTTCCCCGTCTCTGCAATTCCAGCCCAGTGGGGCTGGGGCAGTGGTGGCACTGGTCACCCCTCAGTGGGAAGGACGAGCGAGGGCTTTTGATGTGAGCTGCAAGTTCAGGGTTTCAAGAAGAGCAGGGAGCACAAGAGAGGAGGGCTCAAGCAATGGGGAATGGGCTCTGGGAGGGAGGTCTGCCCTAGACAAGCAAGGGAAAGCTGCCAAGAAAGCAGGGCATGCAGGGGAGACTTCCTGGAAAGTAAAGGTTTGGGGACAGTAAGGTTTGGGGATGCCTCAGTGCAGGGCCACCTTTCCATTCAGCTAATGCTATTTGGTCAAGCTGCCAGGGGAAGAACCATGTGTGCACAACTGCCAGGCACACATCCTCTTTTTGTTTTTAGAAATGCAGTGATTTGGGGACCAGCACTGTTCTTCTATGGCTGTGCTGCACTCGGGCATAGGATCTTGACATAGCACTGTCCTGCAGCTCCCGTGGAGTTACACGGTCTTGATGGAAACTTTCTTTCTGAAAAGCTCAGCCACACTTTACAGCTGCTTCCTAATTGGTAAATCAAAGACCTCAATATCAGAAGCTTGATCCTGAAATAGTTCCTAGTACTGACATAAGCAGAGATTTGTAGCCTTAGACCGTACAGGATCTTCCTCCATTTCATCCTTCAACAAGATTCACTACAGCCCTTTCTAACCAGGGCGGCTGGGCTGTTTGCTCTCCTGCCGAATGGTAAAAAAGAACCACTCAATTGTACTGAAGTTTTCCAAAAGAGAGAAGGAAATACTGCCTGCCACTGAGATCATACCTTAAAAAAAAATATCTCATTACCAAAGTAAGATATCCAAAAACTTACAGGACACAAAAAAGTAAATGACTGAATTCTATACATGCTGTAAGCTGCAGTAAGCTACAGACAGCATACGGCTGAATTGATCAAATCGGTGCTAATGCCCGTTCAAAAACAATACAAAAGCTCTCCGGTGTTGAAGTCCAAATAAGTAACCAAATTTCACAAGGGAGGCCCATATGTAATACATGTACTAATGCACGCATATGTAGTGACTCTCCGTGGGGTGGTAATTGGCCATCATCATGATGTCCATTCATTTGGCTTTCTCAACAATAACAAACTAGTTATGGGTTAGTTATTGTACTTGAAGTATAGTTTGGAAATGCAAATAAGCTCAGCCTTGGAAAGGTCATGATTATCTAAACCCTCCTACTTAACCACCTGGACAATTTTTTGGCCTCCAGAAGCCAATGCATATAATCTACAGGAAATGAAATCTACAGGATAGAAATATTTGCACTTCAGCACCTAAAAATTAAAGTGGATTCACACAACATTTAGAAATGTCTGTACTCTCCACACTCTGCTGTGTGCTAATGCCACCATATTCATAACGTTCACAGTTCCCAGATCTAGGTGTCAGCAACTAAACATAAACCTTACGTATGATGCTGCATTATTTACAGTAACCAGCGCTGCACAGAAAATCATGGCCCGCAGCTGCAATTACACTTGTCACTCTCATTTGAATAAAAATTACACCTTGTCATTACTACCCAGCAGAATACAAAAAGAAAAAAAAAGTAAAACTTGTTTTTCTTAAGAGGAACAGGGGAAGAAAAAAAAAAGTAATCTCACAGCAGAAGTTCAACAAGTTCCCACATGTTGTCTGCCAGTTTGTGTGTGCCCGCACAGCTCGTGCCAGGTAACCCTCTTTGACGAGAAGCATCTTCCTGGCACAGCAGTACCAGGCTGTGCTTGCAGTGCTCCAGACAGCGCTACACACTGTGGGTTGGAGGCCGCTGGTGAAAGAGGCTCTCTACAGGCAGCTGCCAGCTGTATTTCTCTAATAGCGATACAGGCAGGGTTTGGGTTTGGTTAATATCAGTACATTTAAGAATGTAAATTCCCCTTCCTGACTTGTGACTGTAATGAGAAATTCCCACCAGTACCTCAAGCTGAGAATCATTCATTTGTGAACAGCCAGTAATTCATGGCCCAGACAGCTAAAATAAATCAGAATGTCTATTTCCCAGAAATCTGAAGTAATTCTACTGGTTTTGATGGCAAAATACAAACAATAGAATTAATTTAAATTAATATTTTTGACCTTCTCTGTAGAAATCCTGATACTGGAGAAGGCTCAGAAATGGAAACGTATCAAGATTGTCACCGCCTCTCAAAGAGAAAAAAAAGTGGGTGCTGACACAAGCTGCAAGAGAGTGGTTGTCTGTAAAGAGGTGAATGAATGTGTGGCTCAACGCTGCAGCCTCGCTGGGTGCTTGGGATATCCTGACAGCAGTGACACACTTTCCCCTCACTTACCCAGACAGATGAGATCTCTGGCAGGTGCAAAGTCTGTGTCATGGGGCACAGTGGAAGCATGTTGAAGGACATATTGTCCTTCTGGATGGCTGAAGGACATTTTGCTCTTCTAATCCTCTCACGCTGTGGTTGCCTCTCTAAAGTGACCTCTGTCAGGAAAATCCAGAATAGCCATATAAATCATCCTCCTTGCACCCCCTGTCTTCTTCCTGAATAACAAAGAGAAAAGGCATCTTTAAGAGACTGCCTCTTTCTCACCCTTCCTGTGTTCTGCACTGAGTTTACCTCAGCTAAAACCAAGGACCTGGCCATCACCTGGGAAACAAAGTGCTGGAGACCACCAGATGCTGCCCGCTAATTCTCTTACCCCACCAGCCCTTTGTCTTGTCCCCAGCTGCCCTGCTTCCCATGGCACGTCCCTCTTTGGGCTCTTAATTCAGCTTTGCTGGTGCTAATGAGAAGCAGCCTTGGACCAGCTCGGTTCATTATACACAGCCACCAGCAGCAGTGCTGATGGTGGGAGTCTTCGTGAGTGAGAAACAAAGACGGTGGAGCACGTTTCTGCTTTCCTTCCACTAAGTGCACACTAGGCAGATGGTGGACCCCATAGTTTTCAGCCTCTGCAGAGGGGCAATGAAAATTTCCTCTCCATCTCTTCAGGAAGCCTTATACCCAAAGGTGTTTTTTCAGGAAAGAAACCTCTTTCAGGGGTTCAGGGACAACCATTTGCAAACCCAAAATGAGTGCATATCTCTCCATGACAAGTTTTATTTTTGGGGAAATCCCCCTGAAGCCCAGTGGAACCAGCTGGAGCTTCACGTAAGGGCTCCCACCATACAGTGAGGGATGCTCACACCAACAGCTGCCCAACACCAAAGTTGTTTTTTCAGGGCAGAAACTACAGGAAGTTGTAAAGCATTCAGCCTGTTTTCAGACAGTAACCAGTAACCGACAATAACATTACAGGTTTCAGAAACCTTCTCCCTGTGGTCTGCGTTACCCTGAGGCCGTGCCTCAGCTAGCTAGCCATCTGAACTGCCTAAACTACAGGCTCCTCAGGTAGGTATTCAGTACGCTCTAGCTACTGCTACAAGCAATTCCAAACAGTACACAGCCTTTAAAAGCCTAACCAGAGCTGAAACAGCATGGAAATCTGCAAGCAGAGGGTACCTGCTGACTTAGGAGACCAGCCAAAAGGAAGGAAGACTGCCAGGAAGTACCTCAATTTCGGACAATAGCAGGTTCTGAAGCACTTAGTGTTTTTAACAGTTTCCAATTAACTCAGAGGTGGCTGCAGTGAAACCATAGTGCAGGAATTTGAAGCGCTTTGCATGAAAACGAACAAGGTATGCTCGAAAACAAGCAGGTGCCAGGAGAAAGCAGAGAGACAGAAGAGCTCAAAACCATCCTTAGGCTGAGGCGCTCAGGGTTGTTAGCGTGACCGGCAACCTTGTTGGGCACTGCTCACTGTACGTTGGGCTCTCATGCCCAAAACCATCCTGCTGTGTCACCCTGCGGGACTTTGAGCAGGCAGAGGTGTTAATGGAGAAGGGATGGCTTGGGAAGGGCTCCTGCCCTAAATATCTCCTAGCACGCGCGTGGTGGGTGCCTGCCAATCGGGCACCTGCCTTTGTGGAAAGCTTACATAAAAGGGTACATCTCAGCCTTGTTGATGCCTGCTCCAAGCCCACTGCCCTGGGCTGCTCTCCTAGGGCTGCTCCACACTGTGCCGCAGATGTCGTATCTCCATGCAGAGAGCTGGGTGAGGGAGCTGAAAGATTTCACTCCCCTCAGATCTGGCTAACTTTGTAGCTGACGTGGGCTAAATGACCAGATCACTCAAAATACACAAATCCTCAGTTTAGAATCTCGAATCGACTCTCATCATTTTCCTGTTCAGAAAGCCAGTCTAATCCAGCCTGAGATCAGTGAATGATACCCCAACGTAACAGAGAATCCCATACTACAGGCAAGGAGCATGCAGGGAAAAATATGCAAAATCAAATGCAGACTTCACAATAAGCAGAACGTGAATTTGCAGACACTATAGTGAAGAGCAACAGCCAAATATGTGCCCAGTAATCAGAAAGAGAATAAGATTAAAATATAAATGAAAACAAGTGAAAAGTGTGTGTCCGGTGGCCAAGCAAAGCTCTTCTGGATCAAACTAGGCAGAGATTTATTTACTTGTTTTGGTGGAGGCATCTACTTCTTGCTTTTTAGAGAAAGAATTAAAATAAGACGCTGACACAAAAATGGAGATTGAGCGTATCTATTTTCTCTAGATAACATACCCCCAGCATTGTGATAGCTGACAATAGGCCTACATTTAGTAGATATGAATTTTTAGCAGTAAAAAGAAAGATTAATCAAGAAAACTCTCATTATCAGCCACCCAAGTGGTTGGTAGAAAACAAATATCAAGCAACGCAGAATACCGAGCTGGACTCATATCTGCATTTAAGACTGCTGCGGAGCAACGCCAATGAAGGCAGTTTGTCACCTGTTTTGTTCAGTGAAAAGCAGAAAGCGAAACTGCCTACACTGTTGGAACCGATGTCAGAGTTACTGGGGGCATGCAGATAAGTAGAGACAGGCAGAACAAAACCAATTAATGTGGGAGTCAGCGCATTGGCCGCACCAAATGAAGCAGTGTTTCTTGGTAGCTGGAAACAAATAGATATGAACAGTAATTATATTACCAGGAGATTAGAGGAGGTTCCCCCTCTCTATCAGACATCCGTATCTCTCCCCCAAGGTTTTTTTTCACCTAAAATATCTTGGACAGTTTAAACCATAGCAAATTTAGATAGCCGAGCCCTACAACACGATGATAGACTCAAATTCAGTAAGTATGAGTTTGAGCAGTGAAATATAAGTTCAGATGCTCATATCCAGAACTAATCCATTTATCTCTACCTGACCATAGTGATGGTGACGCTCAGGAGGACTCACTAAATTACAGGCACTTCAGGGATTATTTGAGCATTGCCATTTATATGTATTTGAAGTGGAGTTTTATGATTTACTCAGGCTGATGAACTCTTCTTATTTCTGACCGTACCTATAAGATGTCCTCACTTTGAACAAACTGAACTGTTTATTGCATTACACACAAATTGCACAAACTGCACTGACACAAGTGGTTATAACCCAGGCACTGAAAGAAACCAGTCTCTGCCGGGCACCTTAGCCCTGAACCACAGCTGAACTGCACACTGAGCGTATAACCCGCATGCTAGTCCGTCAGGGAAAGTGGTGATGCAGCCCTTAACCCGGCTCCCCACCTCGGCATACTGCTTTTAGCTGCGGGTTGGCCCATTGCCCCCCACTGCTTGCAGCAGTCCCGAGCCTGAAGCTGTGCCTGCCCCCTGCCAACACAGCTGGCGTTTCCACAGCTGCAGTCTAGTTCTGGGTGGGGAGGACAAGGAAGAGATAGCAAGAAATAATCTCAGTGATTATGTGAGATGGAGAATGCATTCCCTTAAACAACCTCCTCTGGCTGCTGAAGTTATCAGAGCATGGCTTTCTAATGCTGGCTAATGCCAGGTTAAGTTCAATAGTTCGCAGCTGCATATTTTGTTCGAGATTTGTCCTTAATTGAACAGCAAGCTGAGGGACTGCAGCTACATGTAATATCTGCTAGGAAAACACATCCATCTCAAAAGTCATTTTTCAAAGAGGCACATACAATCTTGTTAAAAGCAGGAACCCTAATGGCCATTTGCTCCATCATACACCAGCAGCAGGTACGGCAGGAAAGGGGACAGCTGCTTAGTTGCTTCTGCTATCTATTTTGTCTAGATGTTTGTATGTTTGGGAGAGTGGTCTGGCCCTTTTGCAGCTCTCAGATGAATCACTCTGCTAATGGACTAGCAAGTGCGTGGATAACATTATCAGCGATGCAGACCATGGTTCCTATATTGCCTTAATACGTCTCCAAACCAATCTGGTAAATTACTTCCATTATAGGATTTAGATAGTATCCCATTACAGATCAAGCTTTTGGTTAAATGTCATTTCTTTGAAAGACATATTTGGTGTCGAGGTCTGCTTGGCAGTTTCAGAATAGACTGAACAGAGTCCCAGACTTCCTTATTTATTCCTTGAAGCGCTCCCTCTCACTAGCAATCAAAGGGTGGAACCACGAGAGCCAGGAGAGGCGTGATGAGAAGAACGTCTTTCATCAATGGAGAAGTGCTAGATAGACAGTTTTTCACTAAGGTCTGTCCCTGGAGTACTGTAAACATGCAAGTCTCCTGGACACATACTGAAAATTGTTTCTAGGCTGCGTTGGGTAATTTTAAAATTAAAGAGACTATCTACCATTACCATTACCCTAGAAAAATAATTCCACATATAGGCTGCTGTTAAAGAAACTGGCTTCTCAGTACCTTTCCCATGGTTTTCTTCTGACACTTCGGTGGAACTGCAGAGCCCATCCCAGCTGTAAAAGTACAGCCAGCCCATGCAGCATTTATTATTACATAGTTCCCTCCCTTGCTCTGAAAGCAGATCTAAATAAAATAATTTTCCACTTGCACTTGAGAAAAAAAAATCCTGCAACAAAACCAAGCCGTAAAAAGGTTTGTATTTTTATTAGAGAGTATGTGTTCTTCCTCTTTTTTTTTTAAAGCAAATGAAGACATTTGTGTCCAGCCTGTGTTTTTTTCCAGAGTTTCTATTACACATTTTTACTTTATAGTTAATAAAAAGAGGCATTTCATTTTAGCAAAGTCCTGGCATATTAAAACTAAAGTGATGGGGCATATTAGGGGGACTTGCCAGTATTAACTATCTTTATGTGATAATTTATTCCATATTTTGTGTTCAATGTTTGCAGTATGTAATACAGCTAAAGCATATGGTGCTGTTTTATTCAAACGGTGATCATTAAAAATATATGGAAATGTAAACATCACGTCAGAGTTCAATGTGTCAGAAAGGAGCTGTTAATCCTTGCAAACAGTTTCATTATAATAAGAAGCCCAACCAATTAATGATTTTGTTTCCTTATGTATTTACTTGGTATTAGGTATCAATTTAGAACAATTAATTTGGTTATATTTCAAATTTATATATATTTACATTTCTACGTTATCATAAAGGACTGTGTCATTTTTATTTTGATTTGATAAGGAACAAAGATGGGCAGAATCTGTTTAACTACTAAGCTGGGAGCTGAGATCAATCTCCATTTCACTTGAGGACTGAAAGCAAAAAGCTTCTGGCTCTGCAGCAGCTTTGTCAGCCTTGGCAATTTGCATTATGTTACCCATGATAGTAAGCACAAGGATCCATGGCCACAAATGCAATTTAAGAAAACATTTTCAGTTCTTCTTACTCCTTTCTCAGTATTTTCAGGCAGCTGGAGTGCCTTTTCTCTTGCTGTAGAGAGATTGCTTATTACTTGTATTTAACTTAATAAAAAAAACATCTTGAAAGGTAATAAATAAGTTGAGTTCCTAAGAGAAACTTTTCGGGGCTTTTCATGCAAAGGGTGAAAGCAAGAGGGATTTTGCTAGGACGTGGTAGGGGCATTGCTTTGGAGACTGAGAGTCTCTGTTGAGCCAAGGAGCAGCGACAGCTGAGGCAGGTGCCCTGGGAGCGCTCTTCAGTCCCCTGCATGTTCCTACCAAGCTGGCACTACCCGGACCACTTCTAAGCGTAAGCTGGCCACTGAGTCTCTATGCCCTGAGCACTTAATGATAGCCTTAGTGTAACATTATAATTTTTCAGCTATAGGTCTTGCAGGAAGACGTAGACTTTTGGGGCTGATTGCTGTAGTGATTAGTATGCAGGGTTGGACATTTTTCACTGTTAGGCAAAAATGTCTCCATCTTTACCGAGGTCAGGATTTCATCCACAGAGCCTGAAGATTCAATACAAGCCAGATGCAAAGCTTAACCAATACCTAGTATGGCTGTCTCCCCACTCATCAAACACTGCTGTTGATGCAAGACCCTTTAACAATTTCATCAGGCTACCTGAGGGTTTAACACTGTGGAGGTATCTACCTCCAAATCTGACTTCCGTTTCCTTACTGGGTTCCTGCAACTCAGCCTGACCATCAGCAGCAACGGCAAAACGCTCCAAATACCTCCGCTGCTCAGACAGTGAGCGATCACAGAAAGTAGACAAGCCTTATCTGTTGCCTTTGGGCAGAAGGACACCTATGACGGTACAGTCAGGATTTTGCTCCAAGGCACAAAGAGAAAAATGCGCCAGTGCCTGCAAAGCTAGCCAGCCTTTCACCATCGCAGTGGAAGCTCTCCCCTTGCAGACGAGAGTCACGTTCCTTAAAAGAAAAGCCCGTATCACCAGGGAGATGGTGAAATCTGTATGTCTTTCTAGGAAATCACACAGATTCTGCTTTGTTCCAAACGTAAAACGTAACATTGGGGTGAACGGGGAAAAGTTTAACACTGAACATAAGTTGAAACCAACTTAAAACTCACTATTGCGTTACCTGCATGAAAAAGTGAACGTCTGTGTTCAGCAAGCCAGACTCAGCGATCTAACTAAATCTTCTAACTTTAAAGTCTCTGAGACTGGGGTTGTGACGCCCCATTTTGTTGTCAATTGTTTGTCCTCCACACTATGCAAATTCAGCATGAAAATCTCAGAGCCATTTAATTTACACCATCCATTACCCTTGCCTGCGTGACTGACAGTTACTGCATGATGTCTGGTAAGTGGTGCTGGCGGCTGGGAGCCAGGAGACCTGGTGTCTATAGCTGATGTTACTATCTTTGGTAAGTCGCTTCATCTCTTCTATTGCGTTCACTTAATCATGGTCATCATCTTCAATTGAGGTGTTTGAAGGGACTCTATTATTACAGCTGTTACACCCAATACAACAAGGCTTGAATTGTTTTCAAGGAACACAGCAATACCAGACTGTGAATTATTAGGTAGCATGGCTAACCTAAAGTATTTGGCAGATACAGTCACAGAGTTGAATGTCACACCATCCAGGTCTTTTTTCCACCCAGTCAGCAGTGTAGATAAGCAAAACATTTGCTGCCTATACTGAAAACAACGTGCCTCACCCATTGTGCAGCAGAAACGGAGAGGAACCGCTGATTCACTTTGCCCCTTCTTCGATCATTATCTTTTTTCTTTTTTTTTTCATGGGCCTGATCCAAAGTCTGGTGCTGCTGGCTGGGGGCTTTTCCTTCTCTTTGTTATCTTTCCAAATAGCAAAATGTTCTAGTTGTCCTAGGGATCTTCTAGGTCGCTTACACTCCCCTGCCGAAACCACTGGAAAACAGATAGCAAAACTGAGGTAGAGCAAGCCACAAATCCTGTTAATTACACAAATTTACACCAGGTAAATACCCAAGACTATCCATCCTTTTCCCTCTCAATACCTCCAAATAGTATCCAGTAATACCTTTGGTGTTCCTGAGAAAAATCAGGATGCTGATTTAATGAGGACAAAGAAATAATTCAGCAAACATGAGAAGCCTCCAATGCAATTCCTTTCATGCAGAATCAAACTTCAACCAGAACGCTATTAAAAGCTTGACATGGTTAAAGAGATGTTTTATGTCCTTCAGCCATTAGGCCTAAAAGTCCTAAAAAGAACTACAAGACATCTTGCAAGAATGCCTGTATCAAAGGCATCAGGCAGTTTTCCATCTTTCTTTTCACAGATCACATTTTAAAGACGTTTTGGAGAGTAACATCCTAACATTTGAAACTGAAATCAAACTTCAGGAATTCACAGAATTACAGAATTACAGAAAAAGAAAATATTCCAGGTCCTCTAAATCCTTGCGCTAATCCACTTCCATCCCCGGTATAACAAAATGCTCAGATGCACAGACTTCCCCAATGATCTCAATATTGAATGGACCATTTGTTATTTACTGAGTGTTAACCATGCCCTTGACACCTGGCAATTCATGAAGACCCCCCTACTTAGAGGAGTCTCTTTGAGTAACAGGTGCTGAGATCCGTTGGAAAATCATGGGCAGCAGGAGGTCAGAGAGTCCTTCTTTCTGCTGTTCCTCCACCACCCTCCACCCAAGTATTGAAACTATTATTGAGCAAGTTGTCTCTAAAGTCTCTGCCTCACTGGTGTTAAGTTCACAGCCCAAAGCTGTGACTGTGGGCAGACGCTGTGCTGCCCCCGCTTCCCTGGCACCAGGAGGCTGTCACCTCCCCTTGCCTTTTGGCAGTCCTGAAGCAAATATACGCTGCAGTCTCTAATTGGCTTGTCAGTCCTCAAAGTACTGTAGGATTTTGGAAGACTTGGTGTTGCAGAAGGTAGGTATATATCACTGAAAAAGGAACCTCATTTCACAGCTATTTTCCTGCATCCTTAATGCTAAATTTTAAGGCCGTTTTTTGCCCTGTTGTAATTCTGTAGCAAGCATAACTTAATTATTTGGCCAATTATAATATCAGGGAATATAACAACCATTACGTGAATGGGTGTTGAATCAGCACATTTTCCACTCCACAGTAAGCAACAGAAAAGAGAGAGGAAAATGTATTAACTGAGCAAAATCTAATAAACATAATGCTACCTACAGATATGTGCTATTTAATCCCATGAAAGGATTTTATGCTTCTGTTCACATGGCAATATCAGATATTACCTCACTGAAGGAAGCAGTCACTCCTACGGGCAAGTCCAACTTCAGGAAAATAATGTTTTTGTTTCAATATCTGCATGCAAACAAAATGTTGTCTTTCTTGGTAATTCTTAAATGTAGGGGGGGAATAATACTGAGATGTTAACACGTTTTAGTGGAAAATGCTGTCATTGCCTTCAATCTGAGCCTTCTAGACGTGTCTGTGAGCTTCTCTAGGACATGGCACATCTTCTGTTTGTCTGTATAAGCCTTCCCCAGCTGGGACTAGAGCTGCAGTGGGGTGTTACCAGCTACTGCCATACAGAGACTGAGGATTTCTCTTCTCGAGTTCAATTAAAACATACCCGTCACACTTATTTTGCAGTTATGGACAAGTCCAAGGATTGACAAATTCCCCCCAAAATTCAGATGTTTCAATCCAGAGAAACATGAATAATGAATTGATCAGAAGGTGTGCTGGAAAATGAGAAGGGGTAGGAAAAAACACCCCAAGTTTAATTTTCATCCGTACCCCTCACCTTGGTGGGGAGGGGAGGCAGAAAAGAGGGTGGCTATAGAAAATAAGCTAATTTAAAAAACAAAACACATTTTGAAAGAACTAGCGCTTCAGACTCGGTACAAACATTTGCCTCTTGAACTGAAGTCATACGGTGCTCCAGAAGCATTAAATGTCCTTTCATTATTATCAGTTGTTACAGCTACATGTGATATCGATTATGTTAATAATCAGGATAACATTTTGAAGAGGAAGTGTTAGATTTTCTAACAGTGATTAGTACATTGATTGTGATTTGCTGTACAATTACAGAGTTATTAAGGTGGTGTTTGATTGTTTAATATGGCATTTTGTAAGTCAGTGACTATTTAGGACATCGGAGGGCCCAAGCTGGAACATTCACATCTGCAAAGTACACAACAATTCCTAAATATAAAATTCCCTTATTAATGTTCATTTACTAAATAGGATCCTCAGGTAGAAGGTTTCTGCATGTCTATTACTGGAACTGAAATCCACAGCATTTATCCAAGTCTAAATCTTTTTAAAAACAATAGCCACATTTATGGTGACCTCCTCTAACATCTGCATACATATTTAAGCTGAATTTATTATTATTATTCCTTCAATACTGGAAAGGTACCCTAAGGGCCATATATTATTTAGTCCTTATCCAGACACTACTGAAGTAAATGGGAGGGGTCCTTTTATTCAGGGACTTAATGCAAATCCTAAATTGGACACTTTGAAAAGTTAACATTTTTTAAGTTATGTTCTTATTTTCACTTCAGAGATTCAAAATAAGAGCTGATTAGAGTGTTAATTGGAGATTTTTACTGCAGATGGAAGTATCCACCTGTACAAGGTAGCATTAAATATATCAGGCTATAAATTCTGATTTTTTTCTGAACTACACCTGGATTTCATATTTGTTTTTCTCATGAAAAATGGCTGACGCAAGAAAGATTTCAAGATATATCAAAATCAGGAATTTATTTATATTTAGCACTGATAAAACAGTGAAGACTTGTTTTTAGTGTGTATAAAAGGCAAGAAAAATAAAGATCAGCTGTCACTTTGCAAACACCACCTATTTCACACACTTGAAGCTAGCTCTGTGGGGTCAGGTAAAACCAGATTTTTATCTTTTTTATACATAGACACATCAGGTATCCCTAGAAGTATGAAGGAATCTTGATAAAACAACCACATCTAACTATATTTTTCAAAAGAATAAGTGCATGCTATTGTAACCCATGGTGTCTCCACATTGTAAAATAAAAAATTTACTATGCCGAGTATGTCACATTTTTTCAGAATGTACTATTACGCTGCTCTTGCAGTTGCTCCTTCTTCTTGGACACATTTAGCATAGTGAGAACTGCTTTCATAGCCCAGATTCACACTGCAAAGTTTTAACAACTGACGTACGGGTACCGACAGGCAAATTTCAGGAAACTGGCAAATCTGTTTCTTTTTTAAGCCTGATTACATCTCCTTCCTTGAATAGCACAAGGTCTCAGAAAACACATGGTCATTGATTGCTGTACTATGTCCCAGGAGCCCCAAGAAACAGTCACAAACAACATTTGTATACATGATGGTGACAAAGCCAATCAGTATTTTTAACTCCACAAGACACAGACTAGCGACACCTACTCGTATTTCTCCAGTATTTTGGAAATGCCTCTTCTCCAGAGGCCCATTCCTATGATCTGATGGGCAATGTCCCACAGAAGACAAAAGCAGCACTTCAGCTCTATGCTCTTGGATAAGTGCAAGATCATCTCAGCCTGTGGGAACAGGAGACCATTCCAACTCCTCTCCAAGGTCAACCAGAGGCACTAGGACAGCAGTTCTGATGTTGTAAGGAGGACAGACACCAGCAGCTAGAAACAGTGAGCCATCTGGTAGAGTTTCAACTGCTGCAAAACAGATATGCACCAGGAATACGTTTCATAAATTAGTAAAATAGTGATGCAGGTCTCCAAGCATAACAAAATAAGTGACATAAGGACATAAAAGTGTGTTCCCTGAAAAGCTCGCTAGCGACTTTAGCCTAAAGTCTTGTTTTTTATAAAGTCCCCAGTACTTATGCATTGAAAAACACAGAACTGTTAAGTTCAAGACCAACTTCCCCACTCTTAACAGACCAAGCTGTTGCAGAAGATGGCAAAGGGAATACTAGTTAAAGTTCTTTCAAGAATTACTTTTGTCTGTTATGCGTTGCTAGCAAGGAAGAAGAGTCCTCTCTTCTTGCACAGCATTTCTAGACCACTCTAATATCATTGCTTTTTAAGCTGGTCTCAACAGCGTTTGCCGGGAGATACGCATCAGTCCCTAGCTGCTCCATTGCATGCTGGTAGAAAACATAACCACAACTACACATAAACAAACCAGCTTCATTGGCAACTTGCACTTCTTCAGTGGTGCAAGCACAGGTAAGAGGCAACTCTCACATCCACACATTCTCTTCTTTGTTCTGAACAAGTTTGTTCATTTTTTAGATTTTTTGCACACATTAAAAATGTGTGATAAAGTTCAGTGTAAATGCATGAGAACCAGTAGATGTTTTGTGCCACCTTTTTCCTTCCGACATGATCAACACTTTATAAATATTTGAGCTATTTACACAAGCAAAGTACCAAAAATAAGCAACAATTAAGCACATGTTAAGACACGGTGGTAAAGTGATATTTTCCTCAGCTTTAGCACTCCTCAGTGACTCTGGTGCTTTGCTGGAGAAAACCAACAGATGACTCTACCTCCTTCTCTCAGTCACCACATCATCTTTGTTATGCTAAATACTCCGCAATATCTAGTAAGAAGCAATAGCATGAAAACTGCTTGCCTCAGAGAGATGCAGGCAAGTTGGTCTGCTAACAGCATACCAAAACGTTCCCTGGCTTCCGGGTGGAATAAGACAGCCCTGTCCCTCCAAGTGTAGCCCTAGGCTCACATCAGGGTAGCTGGCTCCAGTATCTGCTTTGGACGGCAAGCAAAGACACGGACCACATAAAACTTGATATTGTGCATCCAGGACCAGCCGCAGTGTCCCTGCCTCATCACCGTATGATCATGTAGCAGTCACTTCTGGCATCTCCCTGAAACAACCACCAGGCTGAAATACAGTCTAGTCAATACAACAGGCACCTCGTGGTTGAAAAATGAAAGGAAGAAAAAGAAGGAAATTGCACCTTGAGACTGCAAAAGTATCACAGGCTAGTGGCCTGCACCGGAGGGCTGGGGAAAACTCTCCCCACTGCCCAGCCTCCCGGGTGCTGCTCTGCCTTCCAGGCTCCATCACCCCTACTGCCTGCGAGGTGCTCACGTGCACCATCTGCTTTCTGTTCTCCCTGATAGGATATTTCGCAGCAGTAGTAGTAATTTAAATTACACCAGATCCAGGTCAATGGGGTAGCTTAGCTGTACACAGACATCAGATACAAGCAGGACCCATGACCACGCATGGGAGAGGTAGCTGCTGGGTGCTGGGAATTTTTAGTGAAGAAAAGAAAATGTGTAAAGCCATCCCCACGCATCCACGATTACCTCAGCCCTCCTTTGTGTTTTTTTTGTAAACCACAAAAAAGCATGTCCTGCCAGAGGGCAGTTTGGGGAATGTTTGTGCTGTATGACCACAGCGTACCAACCAGCCAGGAGACTGTACAAAGTATGAGATCAAGCAGGAAAATTTGTTTTTTTTCTGAGCACATGTCAAAGTCAGCTGTTACATGCTGATAAAATTTGTAGCAGCAAGCTTCCTAGTGTAAACATAGCCTCACTCACACTGAAGAAACCAGTCCCACAGCCCTCCTCTGCTGGGGGGTAAAGCCATCACTGCAAAGTGGGAAAACATGACAAGAGTCAGGAAAAATGTGCAATGATTTACTAATAAAAAGATAGAGGCATGAGATAACTCATAAGCACAGTAACCAATTTACTCCATACGGCTCAAACCCAGCGAATGTTTGGGATTATATCTCACAAAAATGTATACAACTCGTATAAAGAATTTCCCTCCCAGACCATTTTTTACTAAACAGAGATTTTCAAAAGCATTTTCTGCTGGGCTAAACTTTGCTTCCATCAAAATCACTAGTACTCCAGTTCATCTTAGATAGATAGAAGCAAAGCTAGGCCAAATCCCACCCACTAAGTTTTATTTACTGAATGCAGGGTGCTAACGCTGATATCTCCACAGCTATACGAAATCATAGCTTTTCTGGCATGTCCCTGGAAAAGTGAAGTCAGGACTTTCTAGCAATACAGAGCTTCAAATAAAAGCCTGTTTCAGCTCAGCACAAATTATCTCTTCGTATGAATGCCTTCTCATCAAATCCTAGTTACAAATGCTTAGGGAAGGGTATTGACGCTACACTAATGCATCAGGGAACCAAAAATAAAGAAATCAGAGAAATCAAACACCACCAAAAAAATAAAAGAACAACAAAGCCTGGACATGCTTTGCATTCTTTTCTGAATCAGAAGCATTCACTGTTCCCACAGCAGCTGGCTCAGCAGCTTGGCCTGCAAGTCTCCTTTCCAAAATCTTGGTCAGACAGGAGTATCAGAATTAAGGAGGAGAGATAACACATAAAAAGGGAAGTCGGAAAATAAACAAACAAATAAAAACATAGAGGACTAAACTTATTTCAGCCCAGCAGACCCTATTAACAAGGTACATCTTATCTCTATAGTCTTAATAAGAGCACAAAAACCCAACTTATTCCTTTTCAGTACACACTGAAATCACTCAAAATAAACTGTGGTTTGGTTGGAGATAGAGCTATTGCGGCCCGCAATTACATACAAAGGGAATGGATATATCTAATGTGAAAGCTTTCTACACTAAACTAAAATGCAATAGCGAAAATAATTACTTTGATCCTTAAGTCTTTTCCACAAAGACAAAAATCTTGCCAAGCTGGAAGCAGATTCTGCAATTTTTAATGTCTTTTAAGATAACTCATTTCCTCCTGCTACCTTCCACCAACCAGTAAGTCTCAGATTTTTAAAACAAATTACTTAGGGGACATTTCCCCTTAAAAATAATTTCCCTTCCTTTCCTTTCCCCTCCCCTCCCCTCCCCTCCCCTCCCCTTCCCCTCCCCTCCCCTTCCCTCTACTGCTTCTATAAGTAACATTTAAGATAGAATCATAGAATAGTTTGGTTTGGAAGGGACCTTTAAAGGTCACCTAGTCCAACCCCCCTGCAATGAGCAGGGACATCTTCAACCAGATCAGGTTGCTCAGAGTCCCATCCAACCTGATCTTGAATGCTTCCAGTGACAGGGCATCTACCACCTCTCTAGGCAACCTGTGCCAGTGTTTCACCACCCTCATCGTAAAAACCTTCTTCCTTATATCTAGTCTGAATCTGCCCTCTTTTTGTTTAAAACCATTACCCCTTGTCCTATCGCAACAGACCCTACTAAACTGTCTGTCCCCATCTCTCCTGTAGGCCCCCTTTAGGTACTGGAAGGCTGCTATAAGGTGTCCCTGGAGCCTTCTCACCTCCAGGCTGAACAACCCCAACTCTCTCAGCCTATCCTCATAGGAGAGGTGCTCTAGCCCTCTGGTCATCTTTGTGGTGCTCCTCTGCACTTGCTCCAACAGGCCCATGTCCTTCTTGTACTGAGCTCTAACTGGAAAATAGTAAAGATGGGGGAGAAAGTGAAAAATCATTTTTTGGGGGGTGGGGATCTTCCCCTCTAGTTAAGCTTACTTTTGATAAAATCCAGTACAATTAATTGCCAGAGGTGTTTGGGTTTTTTTTGTCATGGGCATTTTAATGTGATTGAAACTGCATACAACATAACATCAGTAATAGTCTTTTTTATTGTTTCCTATCCTGAAATCATTTAGTTACTTCCTCTGTTTGATATAGGAAGCTCTGGTGCTGCAGCAAGGAAACGAAATTTTTCTGTAATCTTCTGGTCAACAAGGGCTGATATTGAACAGTGCACATGGGAGCAGCTGAGGTCAGGGAACCAAGGCATCTTTAGAGAGGCATCTGGCAGAGACAGTGCTTACTGCTTCTTCACTCACCCTAAGTTGCGTAGTACACAATTAGAGGCATTTCCCGATACCCATAACAGACACTACAGACCAAGTTCTTGGAAGCCTTTTCCTCTCTGACAAAATGTACCCAGGAACCTTCTGATGATCTGTTGATGTACTTTATTTCCAATTCGGAAAATTAAAATATGACTTGGTACACAGTCCTGCAAAGGTTGCTGACCTTTCCAAACAGAAACTATTGGACAGTAAAGACAAAAGAGTTTGTAGCTGGATCTATTTTAGCCAGGCACCCCAGGGAAACAAGTCCCAGGTGATTACAAGAAGGGGAGTGTATGTGTACGTATACAGGCCTGTGCACTCACATGCCTATATGCATCTACCCCTTTTGCTCTCCATCTTCCCTGTAATCTTTGAGACTTACTAAGACATTTCACAGAGGAATAAAGCTCTCAGAGATACTCATCTCCTAGTGAAATTCGTTGGGTAACGAAGGAAGATCTTACTAGAGCCTCCTAAGGGAGGTGGTAGTGTGAGCTCAGTGAGTATTAAATACCAAGCAATCTACACAGGACATCATTCTTGAGGCACAAATTTGAAGAAAAACAAGCCCCCACTGTTCATGCAGCTGCTTTTTCTTTAACTGCTTGTACTCCTGATGGCTGGCCTCCCTTTAATTTTGGTGAACGTGCACTCACTGACACATAAACTGACCTCAGTAGCACCAAGTACTTTAGCACTGTGAACAGCAGGACGTAGGCTGCAGGTTAGCAGACTGAACGGTTTACATTAATGTGCTACCTGTTCAACAGCTGGTTGAAAACTGTCAGTTTACATGTAACTGATGTAGGAACAGTTTGGTCCGGTGCTCTAGCAGATTTTGAAACAACAGTCTTGGCATGAGGTACAAATGGCAGCAGAACGTGGATTGACTTTTTAAAAGTGCTTTTGAAATAGGAGCCCAGGCTTTGTTTGGATGCAGAGTCTAATGCACCTGCCCCACCGCTCCACAGGAACGCCGCTGGACCACATTCCCACAGAGGGATGGTCATAACCACACACCTCTGACATGCCTGGTTATGCTGCCCAGATGTATTCATCCCTTTTTCCCTGTGGAAAGTATGTGAAGCAGAAAAGGTGGCTCATATGTTTGGTACCAATTCTCCCCTTTCCTTTGTAGGCTGTACTCTGTAGCTAAACAAGCAGAGGAATTGTCAGCAACTAATGACTGTCAACCTGGGAGAAAAGGAGACTTGGAAAGCAATTCACGCTTGAGGACACAGGCATAAATTACTCCAGGTAAGCCACATACACCATGTCAGCAACTCTGCAGGATCTCCCTTCATGCATCTTCTACCCTGCCACAGCCTGTGGCAAAGGTTCATTTATCCCTTTGTCCCTGCAACTTTCTGAACCACAAATACCTTCAAAGGCTTTCCCTGGAATGAGGCCACTTAGGCAACATCCATAGCCCTGAAAGAAATCTTACCATGCGTATTTCCCTTTCTCCTTAAAGTTGAATCTGTTATGGGCTTTCATACAGTATCTACTTTCTTCACAATCACATAATACAGGCTTTTACCGTCAGAAATTAATGCATCAGCAGGAAAGAAGAGAATAATTTCAGCTCTATATGTTTCTCTATTTACATCAATTTCTTTAGGGAGAATACAATATTCCCATTCAAAAGCAACAAAAAAAGGATTTTTCAGGGAATGAGTGTCTCAAGTATAGTGCTTCAACATTTTTACAGAAGCATCCAGTGATTTTAAGGACACAAGTGCAATATTCTGACTAACCCATTTCAGATGTTTCCTTATTGAGCTGATAGAGCACGATCATCAGAAACAAAGGCTTCTGGCCCATTTTACAGGCAGGTAAATAAAGACGAAGAAAACAGAACACGGGTCTGTGAGTGCAGGTTTAGACTTCAATACTATGCATACAACAGTGAAACATGCTTTTCTGAAATGACGCACAGTAGTAAAAAGCGGCTTTTAATTACAAGTGTGTTGTCCCAGACCCACAGATTTGTGACTGTTAAATATTTTGTTAAAATAAAACAATACATCTTCAGGGGAATCATCTGTTGCCTTTTTTTTTCTGCTTATAGAATACTCAGAGAGAAAGAAACCTCAAAAGTTTTTCTTTTTTATCATATTGAAGACACAGGAAACTCATTGTTTAACATTGATTTTATGGCTTTAAACCACTGCTTTACATTTGTCTTGTAAATTATTCCATTTTATACTTCTGCAGGTGAGCTAAGAGTCAGTCCCAGACAATACGTTTAAACAGCTAATATGCAGTTATGTTAAGACGTGGTCAAACTTCTTCCAGTTTTTCTTTGCCTTTTTTTTTATTATTATTTTTTTAAGAAAAAGGCAAGAGAGGGTTTTTTTAGGAGCTTGGAAATGGTATTTTTTCACAGAGAATCTGTTTTCATCAAACTTTAGTCACTGTCCTGTTAGAAACCTGCATTTATTTGCAAGTAACGCAAATAGTTCTTCAGCTCAGGGACTATGTAGTGAGACAGCCCCTACCATGATGGAGTCCTGATGTCAGCTGGATGGTACTTTAATAGAAACCGTAAAAAACAGCATAGTGAAATCTCAGCCCGAGAGGGACAGACATTCTAAGTCTCTATTGCCTTTTTCTTGTTATTCCATTCATTTCATCCAGACTATGTAACTGACTTCGACCTTAAACGATGAAGGCCTTTTGGAGGATTTTAACTAAATTTTCCCCAGCTGCTGGATTAACAGGACACCCGGATGCATTTTTTTTTTCCCTGGAACACTAAGTATCCTGTCACTTTTAATTCAAACTGACCTACTGCAATAGCATTAGCTCAAATGCAGTTTGTTTGGTGTGAGTGAACACTTTACATCGTCTTTGACAGAAGTTTCATTGTAAGTACAATGCAACATTTACCACTACAGAATCAAACAAATCACTGGGGCTACTTCATGTAATAGCAGGGACTTTCAGAAGAACAGAAGGGTTTCATGAACTGGATGTGGCACTGCAGAAACAGCGTTAGCAGAGTGAAAAAAGTTTAATGGAAAATACAGCAGCTCAGGATTATAGGGCAGGCAAAGGTGAAAGTATTTCAATGCGAGCTCCTGCTTTTTGCTCAGCCGATTTTGACTAGGCAAGCCTGAACTGTTTGCAAATACACTGTTGCTCCTTGTCCAGAAAATTATAGTAACTTCTTTTTCAAATAATTCCCCCCCCCCCAAAAAAAAACAACAACCAAAACCATGCCTTTTTTCTGTACCCCTAGAAGAGAAAGCATAACTCTTTAGCAACTGTTTTTGGATTGCCTCGCTCTTCACAGAATCATAGAATGGTTAGAGTTGGAAGGGACCAACTTCCGCTGCATCCAAGGTTATACAAATGCTCTTTTTTCCACAGAGAAAGTTGCAATGATGCCACAGTGCATGGTGGCCCCCAGAGAAGATTTTAAGTGACTAATTAGCAACCAAGATAAAAGGAATATGGACTGACCAGGAAAAGAAAATTATGAGTAGGCCTCCCACTAAATGGAAAGTCTTAAAGCAGAACTTCCCCCCTCCCCCACACTCTACATTTTGTGTAGTGATTCACAATCCCCACTTGCACTCCTCTGCGGGCTAGTTCCTCTCTATTGAACACCAATGCTTTTCTTCCTGTGGCATTACAGAAACAGGCTTTCCTACACCCAGCTCTAGCCCTCTCTGTGTGTCTCTCAAGCTTCCCTCCAAGAAAACCCCTCACTTCATAACGTGAAGTTAGATAGGAGTGCTGGGTGCAGTTCATCCTTTACAGACTATTCTGATCCTTTCTTCTTGCCAGGAAAAAAAAATAAAGAAGTTTCACTGGGGAATATTTGACCATGCACTACTTAACCGTCAGTTGCTACTGGCGCCTCCTTAGTGGGCCCCAAAGACTGAACCCGTTTTTCGCTCCCAGAGTGGTTTCCCAGACCCAGACACCCGAGGAGAGGCATGACAGGATGCACACGCTGCCTGCGACTGCCTGCGGTTCCCGTCTCCCACGGGAGGGAGAAGCCTCCAGTCGCCAGGGATGTCAATCAAGTGCTAAATCTGCAATAGCAAAGCATACTTTTAAGCCAGACATCTATTTAATAATGCTTACTCCTTACTGAAAATTGCAGACAAACCTGTCCATGATCAGATAACATGAAAAAGACTGACAGATGGCTGGTGACGTCTGTGCCTGCCCCCTCCCCCCATACTTGGCCAATTCACTCTGGTTTGCACGTATCTGAGCGAGGTAGCCTCTGAGAAACGGGCATGGGTTTTTTTGCACTCCTGGGCAGGCTAAACGTGTTGCAGAAGTGAGCATAACCTGCTGGCTAAAGCAAAAAAGTGATTATCAAAAGAGTTCAGATGCTCTTCCTGGCCACACAGATCGTTCATGTGTGCCGCACAACTTGACTGGTGGTGGTTGCATAAGTTTGGGGAATTTTTTGTAATGCTACTGAAAAACTCATAGTTTAACTTTTCTCTGGGTTGGTGAATAAAGAAGGTTCTGCAATGGAAATAACTTATCTTTGACAGCCTTGCTGCAATTATACTGAAATTTCCAAACCCAATAAAACCTCTGCAAGTCTTTCCCCACTTTCAAAAACCAGAAAACATACTGATGTTTATAGGTGTTTCTCAAGGAACTGTAACTCATACTGGTACACCACACATGAATAAAGCCTGATGCTTACAAGCTGTGTCTGCCATGCAGTCCATCCGATTTGTTCAAGTGGCCATGTTAGACCAGTACTGCACCTGAGCTGGTGAGGTTATTAATCGGTAATAAATAGAAACACACTATTTAAAGGACTTTTGACTAATGCAAACCCAGATCAATCTGAGTTGGCAGATTTATTAGCACCCAATATTATACTATGGCTCAAACAATGATTAGCCAGGACCCTTGACAGGCTGAAGATCTGTGAGCTGATATGGCAGCCTTTTTCTGCGTCTATCGAGAGATGACTTTAGGTGTGTGGGTATTTGGTTTGTGCTTGTGTAAATTGTTAAAATATGAAACTTCATAATGCTAAAATATGAAACTTCATCTTCAAAACTGAGCAAAGCTGGGTCCTTTTTTATAATGCTGTACTGTGCCTTGAAGAAGGCTCGGGGGGCTTATTGCTAAGAGCAGGACAGGAGGTATTTCTTTGCCATGTAAAAGGTATGAAAATACCTGGGACACGCTTCACATATTCGGTGTGTTTATGTTGAGTACAAAATTGGTCATTTTTAAACTATCTTACGAACTTTTGACACTGCGCACCTATATTTGCTTTACATCGTACTTCATCCAAAGAATTAGGTTTCCCTATAGGGATATCTTAGTGAAAACACTGGGGAGAAAAAGCACAAAGCAAATTGAAGTCAGTTTTTAAAATTCAGATTTGAGCAATAGCCTGATCCAGAAAAATCTAAATTAACTTATCAACTAATCAGAGTTATCCCAAAGAAAGGGAAATTTGTCTGTTTGCAGAAATGGAAAGTAAAAGAGGGACACAAGTAAAACCAAGATGACAAAACGGCCTTGCAATTTCCAGTGAGCATCTGAATTTTATGAGGCATCCTCAAACCTAAGAAGCATGTGTTACGCAACCAAAAGTAACAGGACTGCAGCCGAGCTCTCAACAGAACTGTAATAGAAAGAGAGACGTAGCATGGACAGAGGGCATTAATCCTTAATTTCTTTTGTTATTCCCTACTTCCTTTAATTCTTGTTAGGAAATTAATAAACACATATGGTACACGGAACAAATCTGGGCACTTTGAACTTTCTAGAGTATTTTTTTTTTATTACTAATGGTAATTATGCCTACAGGTGAAGTAACAGCTGAGTGACTCAAGATACCCTGCTGTTTAATTTAATCAAAGGAGTCGTGAATCCTTTAAGAAGACCTTTAGAAAAAGGACAAAGATAATTTCACCTATTATTGCGTTACAAAGAATACAAAGAACTTATTTTTTTTTAACACCTAATGTATAGTAAAAGTATATGAGGAGAGAAAGAGAAAAGGAGAGAGAATCAATAAAGCCACTTGAAGGCATGTTGGTATTTTTTTCCCCCTGAAATTTTATGGCGTGTTCTTAAATCACTGCCATAATCTAGAGAGTTTATACATGCTACAAATTAGTCAAGACAATTTTGTGTTTAATTTACAAATTGCATCACAAATGTGTTTTTGCCTCACATCAGGATGAGTCAAAATCCCACCTACCAACACTAAATCTTAGGAAACTGGGCTGAGATTTCATTATTTCTGCTGTTCCAAAGCCTGCAGCTTGCAGAACAAACTCTTGCAGAAATTTGGAATCAGAAGAAACAGGAAAGATCTACCAATCTTCGGAGTATTCTGTGTTCTCTGATGTCCCAAAGTATGGGAAATTTGAGATTAGACCAGAGAAATTTGAGAGGTTAGACCAAATGTGGTATTAATAAAACTCTGGTAGATTTCAAGCACCTTACTTCTTGAGCACTGATGTTCTTGAAGATAATAGTGTAGAATAAACCCTGGCTAACTGATAAGACAACTCAGTGCTACTACTGGGCTCTTCAATTCATGACAATACTGAAAGTTAGCGTACCAGCTCCACTGTAAGAACGGGAGTTGCAATCCCTCCTGCCTATAATATGTCTCTTCGCTGTTCAATTTCTACCACTCTCAAGGTTAATAAAGAAAATATAAGGAAAGAGACAAACAAAAACAGTCTTTAGCCTGTCTCTTGCAGTGAGCAGGAAATAGCAATAATCTTCACAACCCCCCAAAATCTTCTGAGACAACTCACAACTCTTGATTACAGGGGAGCCTGGGGGACTCCCCAGTTTCTGGCAGCGTGGCCTGTCCCTCACTCAGCGTAAGCGTGACCACTACTCCTCACACTGGCTATTTTAGCCATGGTGGAGAAGTTACACTGTCTATGTGTAGCCCACAAAAGAAACCCTCTGCCTTGGTGCGTGACTGCCCAACAGCTCATCTCAAAAGGTGACGTTCCCTCACCGTCCAAACCTGAGCTCAGCAGGGCTCTTTCTCTAACTGTATCTGGGTTTTTTGAGAGGCATGACAGAAAGGTAAAGGTTACATGCCTACAGTCACACAGCAGGTCAGTGGCAAATGTAGGGGAATAATAATTTTCTACCCAAGAGACCCTTCTTTCAGAGTTCAGCCCAACTCAGAATGACAAAGAATTAACATATGTGGCAACCTTGTGCTTCAAGAGCTCATCTGCAGAAATTTCTGTTATGTTAAAGGCTAATTAAGGTCAAGCATACCACACTCTATATAGGATGATTTGTTAAGTCATTCACTCTCTGGAGGAGCAGGATTTGTTTCCACAGGACACTTGCCAGTATTTTGTTCAGATTACTTTCAGAAGTCTCAAGCAATACGGTGTCTTAGTAGTTCCTTTGCAAGACACTTAGGTGTCTCGCCACCTGAAAACTCTAACTTGATTTTTGGCTTAAATGTATCTCCACTTAAGTTTTATATCGCCATGCCTCTTGATCACGCTTGGGTGCATCAAATTACTTTTCTTTCATTCCTGGATGTTTGCACACTTCAAACATTTATAGCTTGTTATAACATCATTTCTCCTCAGTCTTTACCTAGTGGTACATTGGATTATTGAATCATTCCAATATTTTGTCTGAGTTCTTTCCTTCCAATCCTGATATTTGCTGCTTCCTACTGAATTCCCCCCAGTTTGTTCCTCTCTTTGGTAACGCAGAGCCCCAAATGAATTCAGCGGGCAAAATTCAACACTAATTGTACAATATGCTACTGATTCACTACATTTTTCCTTTCTATCCCCTGCCCCCCCCAACTCTTCCACCCTTCTGATCAGGGCCCTTTTTGGCATCTCAGTAAAATAACCAGATCCATTTAGCATCCAGTCTAACCCTTGATACACAAAACATTGAATGTGCTGAGCTCCCAGGAGACATAAAGAAATCTGGCCCTGCATTTACATGCCCAGGGATAAAGCTGGGCTCTTTTGAAAAATCTGCAGCATCACACCACCACTGGAAACACTCTGAGATCCAGCGCCTGTTGCCACCTCTGCTCTGAGAGCAAAGATGGGCATGATGTTTCTGAAGTGCTATGAGTAACCTACGAATAAAGACAGGAATGCAAAGGAAGCTAGGATATACTGCTCTTTCATTACCGGGTGACAATAAAATGACAGTGTTGGCCAGGACGGGCCACAAATGTGGGGCATATTGCCCCTTCTCTCTTCCCATGCAGTGAAAGCTCCCCAGTCTTGACCTCCTCCTGCCTGCTGCCCCGGGGAAGGAGGCTGCTCCCTGGCTCTTCCCCAAAGGGGAAAAGGTGGAGATTTCAACAAGGCACGTCATTCCCTCCTGGCACAAAGTAAAACTCTGAGGCCACACAGGCTAAGTGCACAGGGAAATAGTGTCTGCTGAATTTCTGCAGACAGAAAATGTATACTTCAGGAACAAAAATATTCAGCGAGCATTTATAAGCAAGCTGTTAAACAAAAGCTGGGGGTCTCCTGCTTCCCCGCGCTCCCGCTAGACGAGAGGTGCCTGGAAGAGACTGGAATGAGGAGAAAATAACTTTCATGGCACAGTCCCTGCCTACAGCTCGCTTATGGGGACAGACTGAGTGCCCCAGCAAGCCCAGCCCCACAGCACCACACACCGGAGGAGTTGCTGGGACACTGTCTGGAGTTGTGGCAGGAGGCTGAGCAATGGGGACCTGTGTCTTGCCACCTGCCTGCCAGCCTCTGGCCCCGGGAAGGGCCCAGAAGGAACCTTTCCCCAGCTCTGTCCCAAGACAGGATGAAACTCTCCAACCCTGAGTATCGCCACATTAAATTAAGGGCACTGGTTTTACTCTCTCGAGCACTGGGACAGGTCTGCCTGGTTCAGGTGCCTGCTGCTGCAGCAGCTGCGTTTCACGAGTGTCGGAAAGGAAGCCTGCCATAACTGCTCGCTGTGGCTTGAGTCTGCATATCCTTTATCACACTCCTTTTAAAATGCTGGTATTTTCCAAAGGAAAACAAAACATCCTGTGCTATCTGGAATTTTCCATGGTTACACTTTGCCCAGAGGTGAGTTGTCCCTCTGAGGAAACTGTCAGCATTATGTAATATTTTTTTTTTTTAATTCTGTTGTTTGTATCTACAGAGGCAGGCAGATAAATGGAGAGACAAATAAATGAAAGAATAGCCTGAGATTTTTATCAGAGTGCAGAGTCAGAATGACTCAATGATCAAGACAACTGCTCTGGAAAGTTTTAGACTTTTGTTAATTGAAGATTGCTGAAATTCCAGGACGATGGGGGGTCATCTTTGAATCTTTCTCACGGAGGAAAACGTAATTTTAAGAGAGGGGTGTGACTGGAAATACCTAAAGAGAATGTCATTTTTCATTTTGAGATCCTGTCAAATTGTGATTTCATAAAGAGCTAAACATTCAAGTAACTGCGTGAGGATATGTTTTTGTCAACATTTAGAAAAATGCACAAATATTAGTATTTTTAAAAGCCACAACTTTGAATCCCACTGTTAATGTTTAAATAAACAATTTAATTGTAACCACCGTCATCTGGATTGCCACTTTTCTGAGCATTTGTATCCTTAGCCCCATGCACCTTTTTTGAAAGTGTGTTGAATCCTCCCAGAAGCAGCTCTAAACTCACTTTTCTCACTGCTCTGTAATATAAGTATTCGGCATCAAGTATTTTTTGGTGTTACTGTATAATTCTTGCACGCACAGATATTATAATAGCATAATTTCTAAACAGTATGATTACTCACTCTGAACCTACACGTGCACACAGTCTGCAAAAGAGTTGGGGGTCAGGTTCATAAAGATGAACATACCGTCCTGTCATAAATGTATTTTTATTGTGAGGTAGTTTGTGTGCGGACACTTTAATTACTTGCTTGAGCAATAAAATTCTGACAACAGTAAAGGCTGGCCAACCTACCCATTTCTCACTTGATTAACCTGCTGAAACTCAAGACACCTGTTCCAAACTAACAGATTTTTATAGAATGAGTATCAGAGGACTTGACATTTTGCCACCATCTTGGCATCATATTTCACTTAAGACAATCCCTCCAAAATGCCTTTCATTCTGTGTGACAGATACATTTGCCTGGAGCTGTTATCCGGAAGAATGCAGAACACCTTGTCAAAAGGCAGATTTTTTTTTTTTTTAAAGATATGATCTCAAAGAAAGAAAAAAAAAAAAGCAGAAAAGTATACTGATCATCCATATCCAGAGGCTAAGGGCTAAATCCTTTTGTTATTGATCTACTTAGGTTAGGAATTCAGGAGATAGATACATGTGTGCCTTTGCATGTCTGTGCTCTGCTGGCTTGTACTGTGCTTCTTCTGGGACACAGATGAAAAGCTAAGTTCAAGGGTCTGTCCTAAATTAATCTTTTATTCTAAATACTGCAGATGCCCATGAGGTGTAATACCCAAGATGCCAAAAGCATCTTCCAAAGCATTGCATTACACCCTATTGAGGCAAAAAATTACTCAAAAATGGAAAAAAGAGCTGTTGTTTTTTCTTGTTTGAAAAATATTACAATCCTTGTGTCATGGGATTTAGAGCATCAACCCATCTGCTCTGGTGGTTCAACTCACTTATCTACTGAGATCAAATTCTTAGCTGTGGGAATTTCAAATAAAATTAACCTCCTGCTTCTCTGGTACACCATTGGGGAACACTTTTCTCCTCTACAGCCTGGGAGAAACTCATGATGTGAGTTATCCTTCAGGGTTTGCTCTGTGCTGCCTATGAAGCAACACTGGAGTGGCGGGGAGACTTCTGCACAAGCCCTTCGGTGGCACTGTCCCAGTAGCAGATTTGCTACGAGTAAAGAGGCTTTCTGAATTACAAAGGAGCAATGGTTTATGCCATTACATTAAGAATTCAAAGTAAATGAATTAATTTAAAAAATACAACTCCTGGTAGCAGCAGGTACTATTTACAAAAAATCCTGAAGAGTTTGTGACAAAAGAGAACATGATGAGACAACCGGGCCCACGACAAGATACTCTGCATCTACCACCAAAATCACATTTTTATGATGCCTACCTTTGGAATTTTTGATGCCATCACAAGTCCTAATTCCCATCTGACACTACTACATGACTCACATTTTCACGAACAGATTTGGCCTTCAGTCACAAACCCTCTTTAAGGAAAGACAGTGCTCTGACGCCATCACCGGCTGGTATCAGTGGAAATTAAACAAACCTGGTATCCAGGATGGAAAAATGTTCTGTTGTCCATCACCAGTGGGCTGAAGCACCCAGTCCCTGGCCTAAAACACAATTAACACTGCATATGAATGAGTCATTGAATGATTTCATCTCTCTGAAGGAAACGCTCTTGCCTACTTTTTCCTGCACTTGTTCCACATTCCCCCCAAAGACACCTAAGATTATAGTATGTATTAAGTCTTGTTCCTAAGGGTCAGTATAGCATATCAACAAAAGAAATACAGCTTATCGCTAACTTTCTGAATGCATCATTTGCAATTCCGTTCCATGGGCACTTACTGACTGAAGTAATCTCAATAATAAAGGGAAAAAATATATATTCCTAGAAGACTATTATATGGAATGACATAGGATGTAATACCCTGTAGCCATAGAGAAATGATGACTTTAAATGAATTAAACCAGTGCCGTTTGTGTGGTGACAGGAGGATACTGCCTTTTTAAAAAAATATATATCTGTAATGAAAGCTAAGCTGTTATTATGTGTAAAGCAGCTGCAGAGAAAGTGATAGCATTAAAGGCATTAGAACAAAGATTATCTGTTCTCTGTAATTAAATCCTTTTCCCTGCTTTATACCAGATGACTCCTCAGGTCACACGAGCCTGATTCAAGCATCATCCTTGAAACTAGCCTGAAGAGGTTGGAGACAGTCACTGGAAACCCCTCACCCTAGAGGGATTTAATTGTTCTGTGCTTTCCATCCTGCTTTCTCTCTGCGGGAGTGGAGAGCTGTAACATTGATCCTAAAAGTATATGGGAACAGGCTGGTCTTTGCACAGCTTCCACTTCCCGCACACCTTTTGACAGTGACCTCTCATGCATTTGAGATGCCAACACATAAATATCACTTCCTTGCCAGAGCGGGCAGACTATTCATATCCTAGTTCCAATAGCTGAATGACAAAATACTATCTCATTGTCACTGAAGGGGGAATATCCATCTCCCAGAAAGTGAGTGCAGTGCCAGGCTGTTCTCTGCATGGGTTGGGGGGACAGAGGAGCATGTAAGCACATCTGCGGCAAACACAGATACTCCTCAATGGCCTTTTATCAGCCTGTAACTCTGGCCAGGCTATGGGATTAGCTTCGTGCTCTCTGATTCAGCTTTCCTCCTCATCTGACACCACCTCAGTTTACCCAATACCCTTCTGCCGGAAGCAGTCACACAGGTTTAAAAGCAAATAAAGGTTTTGCATGATCCAGGAGGAGGGGAAGAGGGACTGCTGTTAGTTCAAACGGCGATTAAAGAAAGAAAAAAAACAAAACCCAAACCACTGCCATTTGCTAGTTTATATGAGCTGCTGCCTTCAGCCTAGTCACAAGGGGAAAAATCTATTCACATGGATGTCCTCAGCCTGGTAAGAGGATCTCAACACTTGCAGGGCAGGAAGGTTGAATTTACCTTTCCTCCATCTAGGATCCCCTTGGGTTACAGCCGGAGGTGAAAAGAAGATAATGACGGAATCAGACCTGAATTGTACTATATCCCTTTACAGCCAGAAAATCAAAGGCTGACCCAGGCCACAGGGCTGACCCACTTCCACTCCAAACATTCTCCTGCTAGAGAAAGTAGCCTCCTTCTAGTGCAGTCTTAAGGCAAGCAAGCTCTGACATTTGCAATCTGTTTCCCTTTATAATCTAACTCATTTTTCAGCTTGCAAGGCAAGGCTATCCTTTCTTAAACTTAGCACTGAAAGAAGAAAGAAAAAATAGAGGAAGTTTGACTTGGGACACACAATAGCTTGAAAAATTTCAGATATGAAATCCCTCTCTTTTCCCCTTTATGCAGACAAAACAGGAGCGTAAACGAACCAGCTCTGCTGGAGCCAAGACTGGAGGAAAGCCTGGAGCCTCTGTAATTCATCAAGGAGCCATAGTAGTGCTAGTAGCGAGAGGGCGCAGATAATGGAAGAACCCTAGTTGTCCAACGAGGCCCAGTGTCATCTGTGGCATGAAGCCAGGTCGGACTGGAAGCGAGCAAGCATGCGCTAGTCCTCACCATTCAGCAGAAATTCAACCTCTGCTCCCTGCTCTCATTTTCCCTGACTTGCCCTCCCCGCTTGCTCTTTCTACCACCACCTCCACCCATGTTCTGAGGGACATGGTGACCTTCCCCAGATGATCATCACCTCCATCAGCTTTCAGGATTCCCTAGACCTTTGGTCTGCTTTACAATAAATGCCATTTGTGGTGTGACCTCACAGCACTATTTTTCAGTAAGAGACGCACACACGGAAGGGCAGCCAACAGCAATGCATAAGCCTGCCAGGTAAATGAAACCACCCCCATTGGAGGTAATTCTGATGAACTGAAGAGAGCCAGAGCCAGAGTGAAGCTCTGGAGAGCCCAGGCCCCTTGCTTCAGTTTGTGGCCAACACAACAACTAACATGAGGAATGTTTTTTCTTAACCCAAACTTTTCCACCCAAGTTTACAAAGGCTAATACATTTTACAGAACTTTGTAGTATTTACTTCCAGAAATTATTAGGCTCCTTTTTGCCAAGCAGTTAAAGGATACTCTGAGAAGCCATTCAGATGTGTAAACTAAAACAGAAAACCGACAAGAGGAAAAAGAATGAAAATGAAGTTTTATGTGAAGGTGTGTATGATGTTGTGGGTGTTGGACAATTACAGTTTTCCTGTGCCACTGTTTCACGCTTCACAGCAGAGGACTGCTCATTTGCTCTCAGGGAGCTAGGAGAGAAAGGCAGATCATCCCTTCTATTTTACACAGCATGGCAACATGCTACCAAGCCAAGTAAATAAAATCTTTTACAGTTGTAATGTAGGCAACCACTTTCCTACAGCCCCCCATAAATTCCGTTTGCTCTCTGAGGGGGCTTAGCTGCAAAGATTTTAGACGGATTTTTTTTCTTTCTTTTTTTCCCCAGTAGAGACTCTGACTTTTGCTTACTGAATCAACAGAGGAAAAGTACAAACCATATAAAAGTGTGCCTACTTGAAATGGGGACAATAGTGGGAATACGCGTGTGTAGGGAGGTAGGGGCATGCATTCAAAAGCAGAGAATGAAGTAGGTCTTTTGTTAGAGAGGCTTATAACAGATTGCAGGTATTGAAAGCCAAGGCAAACAGGGGTGGCAAAGAGTACTTTCTTGTACCCTTTTTCAAGGGCATGGTAAAATCAGGCATTCCAACTATTTAATCCACTACCCTGTCTCTGACACTTCAGCACAATGTGTGAGTAAACAGTGTGTTGACAAATTATGGATTTAGAAAGAATTTATTTCTTAACCAAGGGAATTAAAGGTTGGTTTATGCCTTAGAGATTGAAGGTACATTTGTACATTCTTATCCCACCTAAAGCAATAGATATTTTTATCTATACACCTAAAGCAATAGATATTTTTATCTATACACAAGTTGCTTGTGGATTCCTATCTTTTCACTCTTCTTGATAGTATCTGGCAGCATACACTACATGTTGTAAACATGCAACTTTAAAAAAAAAACCAAACAAACCAAAAAAACCCCAAACAAAACCACCATAAACCAAACATCTCTGATCAGTTCCTTTTTTAAATAACTATTTGCATTCTAGCATTAGTACTTTTTATTAATATTAGCATGCTTTAGGAGAAGTGGGGAGAACATGATGTACAAAGACAAGCTGAGAGACATGGGTTTGTTTAGTCCTAAGAAGAAATAGCAAAATCATATGTTATAGCTTTCACCTACCTAACAGATACCTATAGAGAAGGCAGAGCCAGAGTCTTCTCAAAGGGTCAGATTTCTAGGATGGGAGGCAACAGGTCTGAGTTTCAACAAGAAAAATTTCAGTTAGATGGGGACGAGGGGAGAGTCACCTTGACGGTGTTTTAAGACTGGAGGAGCTTGTGGAACCTCCATTTTCAGAGACAGAACTCCAACTGAATGAGGTCCTGATCTAATTTGGCCTTCTTTGGACAGGATGTCCTCCAGCAGTCCCTTCCCACTTAAATTATCCTATGACACTGCTGCCCCCCTTGCTTTACTTCACATTAGAGTAGCTTCTTAGTTGGATTCTTGCACAGGACTTTGATCAGTGTTTAATTTCCAGCAGATCAGAAACTGTATCTGGTGTAAACAGCAACTGCACCAGCATTCTCGCAGAGCTTGTCCCATGACATGTACTTCAAAAAGTTTTAAGTTCATTCATATGTATAGGTATTAAGTTTCTGTGACAAAAAAATCCACTCCAGACTTCATCCAGAATACATTCTGAAAACGTATCACTCATTGCTGCCCCACACCCAAAACTACGTGCTTTAAGTGGCTATATTTGACCTCATATGTATGGATTTCATTCAAAACCATCTTAAGAGATGGCTCAGAGATGCCTGGGATGGCCCAGGTAACACCATCCTTACGGACATCAGCTGAAATGCTTCAGGTAACAGTTCTTTGCAATAGGAGGGATTTTCTAGGAAAGCTGAATTCTCCTATCTTCAGGACAGAACCTCCAAGGTTATATGCGAGTCCAAACCCTTGCCTGCAGTAGGGGAGTGGGGTAGGTAGCTGTTTCATATCAGATGAATGAGAATTATCTTAGGAAAGATAATTTAATTCAGGAAAGCTAACGCCCTGATAGAATTAAATCTGGCCAGGGACACCAAGGGCAAGAAGAAAAGCTTTCATAGGTATGTTGGTGACAAAAGGAAGACTAGGGAAAATGTGGGCCCTCTCCAGAAGGAAACAAGAGACCTGGTGACCTGGGATATGGACAGGGCTGAGGTAGTAGGAGACATTTTTGCCTCAATCTTTCCTGGCAAGGGTTCTAGCAACACCGCCCAAGTCACAGAAGGCAAAGGCTGGGACTGGGGGAATGAAGAACCGCCCACTGTAGGAGAAGATCAGGTTCAAGATCATCTAAGGAACCTGAAGGTGCACAAATCCATGGGACCTGATGAGATGCAGGTCCTGAGAGAACTGGTGGATGAAGTTGCTAAGCCACTATCTATTATATTTGAGAAGTCATGGCAGTCCAGGGAAGTTCCCACTGACTGGAAAAGGAAAACATAACCCCCATTTTTAAAAAGGGAGAAAGGAAGATGCATGGAAGTACAGGCTTGTCAGTTTCACCTCTGTGCCAAGCAAGATCATGGAGCAGATCCTCCTGGAAACTATGCTAAGGCACATAGAAAATAAATAGGTGACTGGTGACGGCCAACAGGGCTTCACTAAGGGCAAATCATGTCTGACAAATTTGGTGGCCTTCTACAACAGGGTTACAGTGTTGGTGGATAAGGGGAGATCAACTGACATCATCTACCTGGACTTACGCAAACCATGTGACACTGTCCTACACGACATCATTGTCTTTAAGTTGGAAAAACATGGAATTGACAGATGGACCATTCAGTGGATAAGGAATTGCTGTATGGTCATATGGCCGCACTCAAAGAATTGTGGTCAACATTGTGATGGCCAAGTTGTGACCAGTGAGGAGTGGTGTACCTCAGGGGTCAGTACTGGGACCGGTGCTGCTCTACATCTTTGTCGGCAACATGGACAGTGGGATTGAATGCACCCTCAGCAAGTTTGCCGATGACACCAAGCTGTGTGGTGCAGTTGACACAGTGGAGGGAAGGTATGCCATCCAGAGGGACCGGGACAGGCTTGAGAGGTGGGCCCATACAAACCTCATGAAATTCAACAAGACGAAGTGCAAGGTCCTGCACATAGGTCGGGGCAATCCTAAGCACAAATACAGGCTGGGTGGAGAGTGTATTGAGAGCAGCCCTGAAGAGAAGGACTCGGGGGTGTTGATTGATGAGAAGCTCAATATGAGCCGGCAAATCAACCGCATCCTGGTCTGCGTGAAAAGAAGCATGGCCAACAGCTTGAGGGAGGTGATTCTGCCCCACTACTCCGCCCTGGTGAGACCCCACCTGGAGTACTGCATCCACCTCTGGAGACCCCCAAGATAAGAAGGACGTGGACCTATTGGAGCAAGTCCAGAGGAGGGCCACGAAGATGATCAGAGGGCTGGAGCACCTCTCCTATGAAGACAGGCTGAGAGAGCTGGGGCTGTTCAGCCTGGAGAAGAGAAGGCCCTGGGGAGACCTTGTAGCGGCCTTCCAGTACCTGAAGGGGGCCCACAGGAAACATGGGGAGGGACTCTTTATCAGGGAGTGTAGTGATAGGACGAGGGATAATGGTTTTAAACTGAAAGAGGGGAGATTCAGATTAGATATTAGGAAGAAACTCTCTGTTGTGAGGGTTATGAGACACTGGAACAGGTTACGCAGAGATGTGGTGGATGCCCCATCCCTGGAAGTGTTCAAGGCCAGGCTGGATGAGGCTTTGAGCAGCCTGGTCTAGTGGGAGGTGTCCCTGCCCATGGCAGGGGGATTAGAACTAGATGATCTTTAAGGTCCCTTCCAACTCTAACCATTCTACGTTTCTATGAACTTTTGGTGCTTGGGAAGGCTTTCAAACTTGTTTTCTTTTGAGAAGCCATTAAATGGTTGAAGGACAAAAGGGACTCCAATATAAGCAAGTTTGAAAGTACCAGAGAAGTATTTTTATCAGTATGAATAAACTTATCGCTTTATAGACAGTAGTCCATTTAACCCCTGTTAAAATAGACATTTAAATCTAAACAAGGATGTTATCTCAGTCAGACACGTGGTAGAAGTTATTTTATATTTTCTGCAGCAAATCACCTCCCACAGCCATTAAGTGTTCAGTTTCCTGTTCTCCTAGGTTTCTGGTGATACATATTTTCCTCTGCCTCCCTTGCCAGCTCACCCACTACCCTCCAATCTCCTGCTCCCTGCCTTCTGGTTTTCCATGGGATAGGTATTTCTGGCATATGACACACTTCTGCAGTTTCTCTGTCCCCACTCACAACATTGTGCTCTGTCTCTATTAGTATCCTACCCTCTCTCTCTTCCTCGTGTTTTTTCCCCCTCTTCATTTGGCATTGATGTTTTCCTTTTCCTTTGTGTGGTTTAGGCTCCTCTTTTTTTTTTCCCCCACATGTGCTTTCATTTTCTTTCTACTGTGATTAAGATTTCATTTTAATGCAAATTTCAAACCAAAATATTGTTATTCCCAAATGCTACATGCACACTCATATTTGAACAAGACAGAAACACTTCTCATCCCTTACCTTTTGTTATAGGTTTTCCCACCTTGCTATGATGGTTTCTTTCTTCCTCCGGATTAATCTCTCATTTAATTCTTTGATGCTTTTTTCTTTAATAGCACAATTGTTTTTCTTTGATGGTACGTTAAATTTCTTTTCTTTATCAGTACTTAAAGCTTGATTGATATTGGACTTCTTTTGTCACCGTTTTCTCCGAGTACCTTATTTATTCCTCCCCACTCTTGGTCTGCTATTTTATTCCATCACCAGTTTTACGAATACTTCTCAAAGATAACACTAAAGGAGGCCACATCTTCCCAGAGGGCCAAATACTATTATGCCCTTCATATGTGCAAACATTAAAATTAGTAATAGTGCACTACCTGTAAGATATATTACAGAAGATTTTTTTTTTTTTAACTCAAGGCACTTCTAAGGTCTGGGCTGCCACTCGTTTGCACCTTAAATATGCAAACAAAGAGAAAAGCAGGTGTTAAACATTGCACTTTAGAGCCACGTAGCAGTGTGAAGGCAGAAGTCCTTTCCTTTTCCTTCAGCCAGGCCGTAACTGAAGGCAAGCAGAACATTACAGGTCCTCTTTCTAACAGAGTCCATAGGTCTGTAGTCAATTCATTGAAAAATTGTATTTGTGAATGTCATGAACAGCCACCAAACTCCATTTTCTATGAACTGTTGGCAAACATGGATGTTTTATCAACTTAACTCTGAAAATTTGAAATCAGAAGCTCTGGAATTTAAATAACACCCTGATTAATATTGAGATTGGTAAAATTACAGTTTTGCTTATTCAACGACAACCTGGGACCTGATCTTGCAATTGCTGAAGTATGTGATTAACTCTAGGAAACAAGTGAAGTTACAAGATCTACAAAAAGTGTTTTCTATAGAAGAAAGAGGGTATGGAAGATTTAAACTAATAGTTCTGCTCTTGATAGTAATTGCTCCAGGCCTAGCAATTCCTCACAGACAATTCAATTAAATGTTGACAGAAACACAAATAGAGCTCACACGGTCGTCTAGTTCTTGCAGCGTTGCACTGATGTCATCTTGTCTGGAAGTTACTGCGAAAGGCCGTTCTTACTGAACACATAACGACTAAATAACATGGAGGTGTCCAAAGCAATTAGAAAAACAATCACCCTATGCTGCAAAACTTGAGTTTCCCAATATCTACAACTGACCTTGTTGTACCTGGCGGTCTCATATTGGATAATGTATATCTATGCATTCCAAACATTTGATGGGTTTTGCATTTCTGCCTTTTGGGTTTATGCTTGCATTCCTGAAGAGTCTCTGATGGTAACTGAAGTAGAATGCACTTGTTGTTGTGACAAAATTAGCAGCAGTGGATCACCTGGACTGGAATATTTTCAGTTTATAACTAGTTTATTTGTTCTAAACTCCTGTTATTGCGCAGATATTTGCCTTTCTGAATTTAATCTTGTCAATAAACATCATTCAGTTACCACTTGTCTTTCCTGACTTAATGGTAAAGTACAGCATTACATATATGTATATAAAACATCAAGCATAGTTTTGAAATGCCAGTGTTTTTAATGGCAACAATTGTTTGCAAAGCAAAGCAAAACAGCATGGCAGAGACATACAAATAGTCATGTATAAAGGTCAGGTATTACAATTTCTACTAAATTGATACAGCATGAAATTTGGGCTAGTTTTCCAAAGCATGTATACCAATAATTAATTTTCAAATAAGACAGACTGAAAACTTACAAACTGCACTAGGATAGAGGAAAATTTGAGAGCATTTCTTGCAATATTAATAGCAAGCAACTTAAGGAAATATTTCAATCATCTTAAAACTGAGCCTTATAAAATGAGGTTAAGCTTAAAAAATATAAAAAACTGTTCACATATGGAAGTGCCCACTTAAGCCTCTCAAACAGCTTCGACTGCTGGTGATAGTGTTGCAGAACAGTATTCAATAACCTTCTGATGCAATTAATGCTTGTTTATATTTATCACTGCAAACTAGGAAAACATGCCTTTCAGACACATTAAAAGTATAGGCAGATGCATAGCATCACTACACAGCAAAATCTGTGTGTGGGCACAGTAGTTCATTGCCCAATTGCGCCGGATGAGTGTGATGTAAAATAACTGGTAACAGTTTCTGAGGCAAGTTAAGTGTTTATACACAAAGTAGTTAAAATGTTTTGAAATGTAAGAAATCCATATCCATATCTTCTTAAGTTCTGGGGCCAAACTGGTTACTGCCCATGATGTATTTGTGACTGACTCCGATACATTAGTGCTTGGCAGACACGTAGAGAAACAGGCAAGCCCTTGCCTATCAAAACATTTGGTTTTTTCCTGCTTGCGTCATAAATTTTCATATGAATACCGTGTTGAGGCTTTACCACAAGATTCTGCAGTATCACAAAAGTATTTAATGAACCAAACTCCAGCAAGTGCTGGCCATAAAAACAACTCAAATAGCATCCCACAATTCAAGCAAGCGAAAATAGTGGTATTATAATGGCTTTATTTGGTCTAAACCTCACTAAAATTTCTTTGCAAGCCAGCCATTTCTTGGGTTTCTTTGAAATCTGTCCTCAAATCAACCCCTTCTCATTACCTGAAGCTTTTTTACACTCTTTCTTTCATAACTAAAACTGTATCTAGCTATGCTTACCCTTCCTAATGTTTCACTTGCTTAAAAAAAAAAAACAAACTAGCAATCCAAGCTGGCTTTATTTTTGTATCTCTCAGCAAGTTCTAATAAAGTAAATTGAGCAATATTCTCAGTTTATTGTATTGATAAACAGACTGTAAAGTGTTTTATGATATGGTACTTCCTGTATGAAAGACACTAGACTAACATAAATTGCAACTGTAACTGTAAGTACTAAAATATATTTCCCCTCTAGGGCTCTCTAGTATATTTGTCTGAAAAAAAATAAAATAAAATAAAATAGACTTGTTTATTGTGTATATTTTTGTAGTGTAACTAAATGTCTCTATGGTTTCCACTCAGAAACAAAGTTCTCTTCCTCTTCTCAAAGCAGTCTAAAGGCCCACAAATAACTTTACAGAGCTGCCTTGTTCCAAACTGGAGGTGAAAAAGTATTTTCTTTTTCACTTTCTCCAAACTGTTTCCAGAGGAATGGATCTCTCGGCACTCACAACCCCATCATTTCCAGGCCATGTTAATAGTCATTATTAAAAAAACAACCATCGTACTCTCGAGTCAATCTTTTCCCACTGTCCCACTGATACTGTCTCACTGTAATCTGGACCAATGCAAAAATTTCCATTCTCTACCCGAACTGGTGTCAAGTGGATTCTTTGCAGTGATTACTTTGGATCTCATCCAAAGAGGGTATCGAGTAAGGAGGTATATTCCCCCCAGGATTAGGATTTGTCAGTGTGGCAACTCCTGTACCCTAAGGGATGTAAAACCACCACAGTGGCTTTGCCCCCTCCCAGCGGTGGCTGGAGGCAGTCATCCAGACTTGTAAAGACACAGAGGTGCTCTGCCTTTCCAGGCACGGGTCCCACAGCCCCGGCTCATGCCAATGCAACTGCAGCTCTGCAACAGCGCAACTGAGGACAAACTCAGTCCTCAGTGGTTCTATTGGAGAAAAACAGAAATTTGCAGGGTGGTAATGTAGCCACAGACTCCAGACAGGTCTCACTTCACACATAGCAGCTACATTTTGAAGCCCAGCTCTTCAAAGGCACCAGGACCTACTCTGGTCCCTCTTACAGTGTTCACCAGCACGAAAAATACTGAAGTACCTGGAACTACTGAAGGGTGGCAAGAGGGAAGAGTGTGAGTCAAAGCAGTATCCAGACCCCAGGGTAGTAGTCTTTGTTCAGTAAATGCAATCCCTCCAGTTTCATACCTCCTTGCTTTACTAGCACTTCCCACCCAGACCTCCCATTAAGAAGGAAGTGCTAATGGAGCTGTTGTAATCCTTCTTCAGACAAAAAGCAGCATTTGAAATAATGGATAACTGAGGGAAAGAATACTCACCGAAAAGTCAGAGGAGAGGTAATGGATCTTTGAAATAAAAGCGGAGGTGAGATACTTAAAAAATTAACCTCCTCCTCTCTTTTGGTCTTGCTTTAATAAAATGGTGATAAATCCATTACCTGTTTTAAGGTTCAGAGCAGCTGCATAATGAATCTGCTGCAATACACAGGAAAGTGCAAATTCGCCATTACACTTCAACAGCCTGTGCTCCACTCTGAATGAGGTGGAGGATTAGACAAGCACAAAAACACTCCCTGGAGTAGGTGAATGGAGCTGTTAAAATTAAGGCTGAAACAGTCACAGTTAACTCTTGATACATGTTTAAGCACACAATGTTAAGCCCTTCCTTTGACACAGCCTTTCATAAACTGTGATTGTCCTCACAGAAAATTTCAGGTGGGACTTCTCTCAGTCTCAACTCAACAGCTTGCCTAAAAAAGGGAATAAAACACCTCCCTAGTCACAGATGAATCACGGAATCACGGAATCTTCAGAGTTGGAACGGACCTCTAGAGATCATCTAGTCCAACTCCCCTGCTAGAGCAGGATTGCCTAAAGCACATCCCTCAGGGCTGCATCCAGGCGGGTCTTGAAAGTCTCCAGAGAAGGGGACTCCACAACCTCCCTGGGCAGCCTGTTCCAGTGCTCTGTCACCCTCACTGTAAAGAAGTTTTTCCGTGTATTTGAACGGAACTTCCTATGCTCTAACTTGTGCCCATTGCCCCTTGTCCTGTCACTGGGAACCATTGAAAAGAGCCTGGCTCCGTCCTCCTTAAACCCACCCTTTAGATACTTGTAAACATTAATAATGAAGGATCTGCTTGCTTCCCTGTGGCTCTTTCTAGATCCGAAAACTCTCTCTTATAATTCAGGATTAATTTTGATGTTTGGAACAGTAGTTATTTCCTAAATCTCTCCTGAGCAGTGGTCTATCTTGGATCTGAACATGTGAACAATTTTAATTTGAAAACATGATTGTATCATGTGCATTCTCCAGTTCTTACTCTTGCCTAAGCCTTCCTTAATGTTCTTCATTTAAGATTTCTTGATAAATCTGTTGGTTAGTGCATACAACATCTGCTCCCTGAAGATTGCCTCCAGCCTGCAGAGCACTGCCTTTTATAATGCACATCCTTCTTCTTCCTTTTTCTCCTCGCATGTGTACTGAGTGGTTCTGATGTTTCTTCTCTATAGTCATGATAGAGGATGCATCAAACTTCAATCTAAGCAGCTTGCATGTGGGAAACAAACACACACCCCAAAAAGAGACCTTATGTACACTTTTTAGATGTGAAGACCTCTCTCCTATCACCATTTCATCAGTTGAAATATGCTACAGTCCAAAAGAAAGCAGGTAGGAAGCCTACACCAAGCTGAAGGAACATGTGGTTCCTTTGTACACAGCAGAACTAATGAAGCCTGGTCTGCCCTCTGTGTAGATTCCCAGATGTCTAACAAAGGATAAGTTTTTTAGTTGGCTCCTCAGAGGGAGACCTTAATAAGATCGCTCTGCTCTTCTTGGTCACCTATTTGCATAGAACTTACAAGATCCTCTGAGGTCATTTCTCTTCTGTCAAACTGAATTGAATTTTGCCACTGGGTTTGCAGGTTGCTTGGAGGGGAGAAGGAGAAGACAAAAGCGCAACTGAGTGTGCTCATTCCCTTAGAAAACCAGACTAAAAATCCTATTTAGCTGGGGAGAGGCAGAGGGAAGGTGACACAAATAAGGGGTGAGAAACATCATCAAACAAAGGCAAAGCAACGTCAGGACAAAGCAAAGAGAGGAATCAGGCCAGTAAACCACACAAGCACCAATCTTTCTTGAGAAGTCTTTTAACTCTTTACCTCCAAATTCCACTTTACAATATCAGCTTGAGTAATCAATGTTTCTCCAGGTTGGCATGAAAATACAAATGTAGCCTTTTTTTCTTCAGAATGTAAATAATATACTCATGTCTAAGGAATCAAAGAATTATTTGTTAGTAAATAAGGGATCACATGCCTTCATTTAGTGACTTTATTTACACTTTGCTCATTAGGAATAACTCTAAATTATTCCCCAATGCATATAGTTGTATGACAATTCTGCCACATACTACCAGGGACGTTGGTGCCTTCTCCTTCCACCCTTTCCTGTTGGAGGTAAAACAGCTGTTCAGTCAGGAAACACTACAGCAAAAGGCATGCATTTTTTTGTCTGATGTTTGCTCACAGCCCAACGCAGTTTGAATGTTGCCAGTATTGCTGCAGCTTCTGGGGAAAAGGCGTGGAAAGGAAGAGGGTGAGCATCTGCAGAAGAAGGAAGGAGAAGAAAGGGTTCCAAATAGGGACCCCGTCACAAGTTGCAGCCTACGACTTCTCCTTTCCTGTGCTTGCAAGACACTTGGGTGATGCTTTAGCAGAGGCTAGTGAACAGCTGCTGAGTGAAGTGGCCTAAGAGGCATGAATAAAAATTCCCAAAGGCAATTTGTCCAGTGTGACTTTTGGTCTCACCACAGTGCCCTATATCTGTAGCATCTGGACTCCAGATTAGCAAACTCTTTATGTGTGCTGCTAGTCTGGTGCTTTCAGCGGGAAACCACTGAAAGATGAAGCTAGGAATGTGTTTCTATGCATGCATCCATAGAGACCTACCTAGCTGATGTTGTGTGATGGATTAAGTCAATATAACGAGCTCTACCCAGCAAGGCTTTCCTTTGTTTTACATTTGGAGATCTGTTAGAGATGATCAGAGTGCAAACATCACAAAATCAATGGGACTTTTAACTTGTGAGTTTTTAGGCACAATGCTGATTTATGGCAGAAACAAGGGGGTATTTTCAATGTCATTTGTTGACAGAGGAGATAAGCATTTGACCTGGTGCTCTAAGCTCATTTTGTAGGCATTGTATATCACAGCATTTTAAGAGCATGACTAAGCAGGAGACTTGTCTGTTTCCTTTGGACTGGTTGTTTCCCTCTGGGTCAAACAGTACCCCTGGAGAGAGATTGTATGCTCCTTGAACACTAACCACCATGCTTAGCTCTAGCTGTAAACTGAGGTGGGAGGACATTTGGACAAGCATGCTTTACTAATAGAATGGGGCTTGCACGTAGACTGGAAAAATAAAACTCTATCCAGGTTCAAGGCAACACTGGAAGAGGTTGAGAACCAGAGCCAAAGTCTTCACAGGAATGCTGTCTCTCCCTGGAAAGAAAAGAAACTTGCGTTGTTCATTTGAGGGAGAGAAGAGGCAGAGAATCTAAATCCAGTTTGACATATCATGTTTTTTTATTGTCTGCAATGAAAACACTTCTAATGGCTCTATTTTTCCATTTCATGCCAATATTACAACATTTTCTGGTTGACTAAAGCCCAATTATACTCTCATCAACTGAAAAACTGGAAAACTGTCTTAAGTTTGCTGGCTTACCTCTTCATTCCAGTGCAATGCTGTTGAGCAGTATGAAATAAGCTTGCTATTATTATAAAAGACTACATTTAGCATGATTCAGTGGAGATATTTCAGTATTAACTACAGCAAAGACAAGCATCAAAAGCAACTGAACAGTTCCGAACAGCTTCTGAAATAGATACATCCATCTAACATGCCTTTATATAGTGCCTCCTATTATTTTTGCAAATTAAAATACAAAGGAGAAAGTTCATTAACAACATTCTCCAAAGTGTGCAGGGTCTATATGGAGAAGGTGGAGCATTTTTTTGAAGTACTACCAACCCGCTATATCATTCTTACCCTTCTCCCTAGTGTTGCTGTGACTCTCATGACAGTTGGCTGGAAAACAAATGTTGCTACCCTTGACGACCTTCTAATCTAACCCTCACTCTACCTTCCATTCTGTTGTGTTTTTTTTCCTCTGAACCTTTCTTTTTGGTCCTCTGGTTGGGAAGCTGCAGGTGAGTGGGAGATCCAGGTGCACTCTCTGGAAAGGAGAAACTGGGCTAAGGTAAATGTACTCTCAAAGGGACACTGGTAGTTCTCTTCATTTAGACCAAATCGAATCACTCCTCTTGCCATACCTCTGCCACTAAGTTAGTACTTGACTCCTAAACCTCCCTGCAGCTGTTAACCAAAGACATCTTCACTTTCTCAGGCAATTGGTGTATAAATGAGGACCCAAATTTTCTCTTCAGCAGTTCCAAGCCATTAGGCTTTCCACATTACTTACCTGTCTTATCATACAACCCTTCATCTCTGGGGATTTTAAAGTAATGCACAAATTAGAAGTAATGAAAATGAGTTTCATTCCTAATGTCACTCTTCGCCAGCAATGCCTCACAACAGGTAGTGCTGCCCCCCCAATGAAAAGTAAAAGCAGGTTCTCCTAACCTTATCTTCCTTCCCTTGGTCATCTCCACATCAAGCTGAGAAGACAGAATTTAGGACTGTACAAAGGTACAGCTAATGGGGATAAAACTACAAACAGCTGAAGCTTGTAATCATTCTCCGTACCTTAAGCATATGAGTTATCATGTAACGTAAAAATAAATAGTGCATATTATGTGTATTGACCTGAATCCTAACCACATTTGTAAAACAGTATTAAGACCAGTGACTAAGCATGAAGCCCATGATTACAAACCAAACCTCAATCTTCTTTGTATGAGTCACATTTTTCTAAGCAGCATAACAACTTTGGGTATACAAAGTGAGGAGAGGCAAGAGAAAGCCCTCCCAAAGTCCGTTCTTATTTTAACAACAAAATAAAGGCTGTATATCTAGAAAATCTACCTTGAATTTTCAAAATTCGAAGCTTAACTAAACAGATAAATTACACTTTACGTCATATCAATGGAAAAACATATTCCCAATTTATTTTTACTGACTGAGACCCTTCTCCAGTAGGTGTATTTTCTGATAACCGGCTCAGCACATTATAATCTCTTTATTTCAATATCGTGTAAGTTTGCCAGATGATAAACGCTGTTTGCAACTCAGGACAGAATTATATATACAGTATCATTAGTGTTTTAATGCTCCAAAAGATTATGGAGCTTAGGGGGTTGGGCTTCTCAGTTACTGTTCTAAACACGACAGGAGCAGTCACTTTCAATCGTTTGTCAAAACTTCATACTTGGTAATTCTGGCTCGACTGGCTCAAGACTGCAAATTTTTCACTCTTGTCCTCCACTCGTCTATTTCTGCAAGCTCCTGTTCACACAAAACTTTTTGCATGAAAGGACAGGAGGAATCAAGATAAGGGAAAAAGCCAGCAGAATATTCTCTCCTTCTACATAGACTTGTACTTTCTGACTGCCAGTAAGAAGTCCTATTATACCTTGCTTTTGCCTACTGTTATGCCTACCATGCCAATCCAGTAAGAATGGAGCGGGATAGCTTTGCTTGATGCCTTTTCATAATTTCATAATTTTGAAGTCTTTTAAGTCACTCCATTCAGATAAATATAGGTAGACAATGACTAGCATTCAGTGAAATTGATGAATACTACATCGAATGCAAAATGTAAATAGAGCAACAAAGAGAAAAATGTGATGTTTCACACTGAAGCCTTCACGTGTCTTCAGAGGTTTTGTGTGACTTTCTGTCTTCATCGCTGAATATACATAACTTTTCTAATATCTTTTCAAAGAGTTGCCAAAGAGGTAATTCACATTTTTTATAAAAGGAGAGAACAAAACGTTTAATTCTACTGTAAAGTATATTCGCCCCTGCCCCTAGCACTCACCCTTTTCTTTAAATACATGATTTTTTGGAGAATGTATGTTTTGATCTGAACTGCCACAGTTTGCTTGGTTTGAGTCAAAACCGTTTATTGAGATTGCTAGCCACACATGAAAACAGCGGTGAAAAAAACCCATACCGTCCTACACCTGTTAAGGTTTTGTCTCACTGGATTTGACAGGAAAGCTCTCTGTAGTTACTATTATTTTTTTCTTATCCAAGATCAGAACTTTAATTGCACCCATAAGTTCTCTTATCAACACATCTGTATCCAACTGTGCTAACGCTTTGCTCACCTTCAACTTTTTTTTTTTTGTTTTGGGAACATTTCTTTGTGGTTCTAAACAACATAAATTTGGTTTCCTCATCAAGAAGCTCATTTAGCTGCAGCTTGATTGCAAGTAATTTGCCCTAACTGTCTCCGTCTTTTAATTGTTTGTGCCTTTTTCTAATCTATAAACTGTAACTTCAGGCAGGCCATTTTTGTCTTACCATTTCCTCTTTGGAAAGGCATATCTAATAACCCACCTCATATCCTGTGGCTTTAGGCATCTGAAATCATATGAACAGAAGGGATAGATCATCGATTCAACTCCAAGTTCATTTGAAAAAAACTCCTCCATAAAATCTCCTTTTTAAGAAATAGGAAAATAAAACTTCATCCATGAAATTTAGTTTGGTGGAAAATAAATATGTATCACCATTGGTACAGAACTGACTCCCTATCTTGTTTCCACAGAGTTTCCTTATGACCTCCAAGAGACACGAAATTCTAAGTGCCAATTTGGGTACTGCTACTATCCTCGAGTTAATCACAGTCCAATGAATTTTATTCCCACAGTTCTGAACTGGCACTATTTACCCTACTGGAGACAGAATACATGATCTCATTAGAGTCTCTGGACTTAGTCAAGCCTATGCATAAGGCAGCTTTTTTTTTCCAAAGTAATCTCATTACAAGTTCTACCAAATATGGTATCCATATCAAATCTCTTTAATTCCTCCCACCTAATCCCCTTCACCCCCAAAGTATAACATAAATGTATTAGTCAGATTAGCAGCACATTCAGGAGTAATCCCTTCCAAAACAAGAGAACTATATGTATTTTTCCTGATCCCCAAACTTTTGTTTCTGTTAATTATTCTAAAGCTGGCTGACAGTGCGAATAATACTCTTCCCCCCTCCAGTCTGAATAGCAATTAAGGAATTTGCATTTGCTGCTTCTTTTTCTTACAAAATAAGATATGTTCGCTGCATTTTTTGTTCTGAGCAAGTGCCTGCTCCGACTCCCGCTGAAGTCTGCGGCCAAGCTCCCAAATGAATGTTTTCAGCTGTGTCTTACTTTATAGCGCTGGCATAAAGCACAACACACACACAGGAGTACGGCAGCTTTGGCATGGGGAAAGTATGCCAAGCACAGTAGGGGTTCTTTCTCTTAAAGTTCCTTAGACTGGTATTTTCTCACATGAGCTCAAGACCACAGTTAGCTATTGCACTTGCCTTGTGGGGACCAGGCATTCCACCCAGAGGGGCGCTTTTAGCAAAAAGAGTGAGAAGCATTTTCTGACTGCGATGACAGAAGTTTAGAAAGCTTTATCAATACCTTGAGAAATTTTCCTTTCCATCGTTTAAACCATATTTAGAGATTTAGAGATTGAGATTACATTATGAAATTAAGACCACGTTCACGCAACCAAACTTCAAACAAATGTCAACAAAAAGCTTTTAACCAATCCCTGGCAGCTTTCTGTGAGGGAATCAGCAGATGTGTGCACATATACTCAGTGGAACGTACACTAGACACACATGTGTATGCATTGTCCTTTCAGAGCTCTCCTGTCTATTAACATTTTTCTTGATGGATAAACAAAAGGAAGCAATGTGACTAGGCAGCCTGCACTGTTTACTGGCATTACCCAACAGTCAGCTATTTTGAGAAGACGACATATTTGCTGCGAACTTCTATTTTATAAGATAAGTGGCTGATGGCTTCTTGCATGATCCTGCAAATTATTGAAGCATTCCAGTTTTCTTCAAAACCTTTTCAAATCATACTGGAAGCCTCATGAGTTGATTACACTGCAGTGTTTCACATGTAAACTATGGAGAGGCTTCCATCCGGCAAAGCCAAACTGCCGTGAAAAAATGCCAAGACCCCTCAAAACCAACATAATCAAGTACTTTATTATACTATTAAAAAGAAGGTAAAAAAATAGTTTTAATTCTGAGAAAAAGGTTAATTTTGTGTGAAAGCACTGACTTCTCCCCCAACACACACCTGAAACAAGGAAGCAATTTCCAATTGCCTGATTCCAGTTAGGAAAAGAAACTCCAGCTGGCTTATGGACACAAACTGCTTTTCCCTAAAAGACTCAGAATGCCAAGTCCCATTTTCAAATGTGATAAAAGTTCTTGGGAGCCCAAAGGACACAGGAGTTAACAGGACTGAACTGCTAAAACACTTATAAATAAGTACCATTAGCATAACATTTCTGAAAGTCCCTTGGCGACAAAGCAGTGCAACTCCCATTTGGAGACTTTACGACAGGCTCCCAGGTCTCATTTGCAGGGCCACCCATGCTCTTCCATCAAGGGAAAATTCTGTATCCCCCACAAAAAGTCCTTTGGGCTCCTTTACTACCTATTCCTATCGCAGCTAGTGAGAGACTGGGCCATCTGAGAATGCAGAATAAGGCATTTAGGACACTAAAAATATTAATTCTACAAGTAAAGTATCTAGTCTTTGGATTAATGAAGCAGATATGGTTAATGAAAGGAAAGACACCAACAAAATGCCACTAGCATGCTGAGTGGGAGTAATATAATACGCCATGACCATATGGACTCAAGAGAGTAATTACATATGAGTAACCCATCTGATCTTTCATGTTGCCAGGCTTTTATCTCAGATAGTCATTTTTCTCTGTTAGTACCAGCTTTTTGTTCTAATGAAGAACATCCTCCCCTTTCACCATCCTTATTATATGTCTAAGTATTCATTATATACAGATACAGAAGAGGGTGAATTCCTCAAAGCAGATGCATGCCGAGGAACAGTAACACTTCCTTTCTGCAAGACCAGAAGAAGCTATATACGCTCATTTGGTACCAGCAGATAATTCAAATTTGTCTGGTTTTAGATGGCGCTCCCACAAATTTTAACACAATTCACATAGTGGAGAGACTGAAGTACTGCATTTAAAAAAAATTTAAAAAAAAGCTTTTCTTTCTTTTAGAATGGCGTCTTTCATTACAAAAATACAGAAAGGAAAAAAAAAAAGACTTGCATTTGATCAATACATCAATAGACTCACTGGGCAGTTCAAGTGAAGGGGAAGTACACTGGACAAAATACAAACCTGGCTTTTGGAAATACAATGTATATCCCTTTATGGAGTAAGAAGATCTCAGGGCTCTCCACAAGCATGAATTCCTTTCCTGTCTTTATATCTGCATTGAACACCAAAGAAACAGCTTTTGTTGTGAAATGAATACTTAGCCTCTAAACAGATTTCACACAAGAGGCAGAGGCAAGAAGAATAGAACAGCAGAGCTACGATCTGAAAGACATAATTGGGACTGGAAGGTAAGAAGGTAGGTTGGGTTTTCCAGGAGAAAATGACAGAATTCTACTTTTCCTAGCTTTGTGGAACTTCATAAAAATGCCCATACAGAAATGCTTGCTAATGTCAGCGTCAGGCATTCCTACATCATTCACTTTGTTTTAAAAAGAGGCGAAGGAGAAAGGGCCAGGTCAAAGTAGGGGGACATTTAAACAAGTGAACAGATGCACTTGTTCATCTCAAGGGGGGACAAACCTGTAATAACTCCAGCTAGATCTGAGTCAGACAAAACTTCTCTACTATAAAAAGATTAAAAACAGGTGTCACTACAGTCAGTAATAGCTTCCTTGTGGGTCATCCTTTAATATTCAGGGGAGCTATTCAGACCCAGCGCACCCCTTTCCAATGGGTGCTGCAGAAACAGGAAGGATTACGGTTTCATACCACATGCAATATCAAACCATAGCCTCCTGGGAGGCTTTACAACCTGTAAGAAATTCAAGCTGTGTACCATAAAGAATCTGACACAGCTCGAAGTAGCATTTGGTTCTGTTGGTTACTGGATGTAGATGTAGAACAGAAGAGCCTGCAGGAGTGCCTTTTATGCCCATTTATAAACTGATTACACCATGCTGATACCAAAATGCTTAAGACAATTTGCTCGATTCCTGTAAGGCAATGATTTTATTCACTTGCTTATGTCTGATGTTGAATGTTTTCTTAACTCACATGCAGGAATCACTTGGACATAGCAAATCTGACTGAAAGAATATTTTCCTAAAATAGTGGCTGGGGAGTTCCAGCCACACTGACAGATCTCTGACAAGCTCCTCTCTGTGGCTCTGAGAAGAGCTATTTGTTTAGACCGAAAGCAAAGATAGGCAAAATTCCACTCTGCAACCCAAAGCATAATTTTTCATGAATTTGCATGAGATGAAAGTTTGCTATGCTTTTAGGGAAAGAAAAATGTCAACTGTTTGACTAAAAAATGAGCTGTTTGCAGCAAACATTCATTGTTTTTCTTTTCTGTACAGAGAAAAATTCCCCTCCTCTATACAGAAGAAAGGGCAGTAAGAAAATGCATTTTTGTTTTCTCCAAAGGTGTGAGTTCCCCACCGAATACTGTTTTTCCCACATAGCTGTAGGTTTTTGAAATATCGGAACTGATTTTTTTTTTTCTTATTTGGTAGCTTGTAGTCACATTAACCCCATTAAAAACTCTTGTTCTGCTCCAGATTGACACTGGAGTACCTCTGACAGACAAAGACTAGTACCTCCACCTGAGGATTAGTTCCATTTACCCTGTGCAGCAACAAAAGCTCTTGTTTTCTTGGGAAGGTTTGAGACAGTCTTCTGATGTGCTATGAAGTTATTAATGTTGCTTGATATTTGCTTTGACAGCTGCTCTGTACCCTCTTTAATCATCTTCATCATGGTTCACAGCTCTCTTTTCCCTTCATTTCACTTTTGCTTATGCTTCTTAGGGAGAATGATACAACGCACAAGTTGATAAATCTTTCAGCCCTTTGTGTATTTCCCCCCTTTATCTTCAATTCCAAAGTTTCACTGTTTGGGTTTTTTTTTTCCCCCTACTGTTCAAGAAGAGAACAGAGAAATGTTCCAGATGCAAATACAACTGGAGTATAGTATTTTTAAAATATTCTGACTCTCATGGGAGAAAATTAGCTTGCAGCCCACATCCATTCAACAGGTAATTTCGTTATGCATTAAAAGGGCTCCTTCGATACTTGAGAAAACTTTTAAAAATCATATTATGAACATTAGCTGCCTGCCTTTATTGTATTTGTCTGCCTTTCCTTTGAAGTTATTGATAATACTTAGAGGAGCAACCTCCACTACACAATAGCTTTCTCCTCTCATGACACTTTTTGGCATGATGTCATACTTTGTCACTGCCTTCGATTTCTCAGGACAAACTGTTCCTTGTGAAGCTATAGTTGTGTCCGTCTTGTCTGTTGTCAGTCAGGTTCCCGTTTCTGCCTGACACGGGGCAATCCAGGAGTACAGATTCTCTAAGCAATGTCACTGCCATCCATAGCTCCCTCAACAGTCTTGTTCCCTCATTTGCTGCCAGAGCAGGGGTACAACCTGGTTTGGCCCCCCATGCTCTGGACTTGAGATTTTAGGTCCAATCAGTTCCCCAAGAGGGACTGGCAAAGATTCTAGGCTATGGGCTAGCTCCCTCCAATACCAATTAGGGGTCAGCAGTCAGAGATGCCAGAGGACTGCAATCCTGCAACTGAAAAAGGAGTGATCTTCAACCAACTGGAGCTATTGCAAAACTTCCCAGAGGGCCAGGACGCCATCCACCTTTTCAGTCTGCCTGGAGTTGGCAGCATTAGAGACAGACAAGAAAATCCAATACCCAAAGCTTTCCTTCCAGGCCTGATAACCCATTTCTCATGTCATGGGACGGCGTCTGCATTCCATGAGGGTCTCTGTTGAGTCAACTGTTTACATTTACACATCCTTTCACAATTGTATAGACAGGGATTTGCAAAACTTCACAATACTCTACCTAGTTTGTACTACTAACAAGGCTGATGAACAGTCAAGCTTTGACCTCCTTCACAACAGTGCAGTTTGGAGATCTAGGAGGCCTGTACCAATTTAGAGGATTCACAAAGAAAAAATAATCCCTAAAACCAAAGCAAAACAAATTGAAAAAGAGAAAGAAGTTCCCCAATCATCCGTCAGGCATCTTGGGATCAAACTTCTGTTTCTCTCAATCACATTAAACGCATTCTTTTCATGTCAGTAGATTGCATACATCACAGAAAAGAAATGGCTCTTGATATCTGTCGGTTTCAAAGTCAGATGATTATGATCAAAGTTTAGCATCTCAGCGCCTTATAGGGAAAATCCATTTAGAAATATGATGGGGGAAACAAGAGCAGAGCTACTCCACTTTGATTTCCAGCCAGGGTGTATCTAGGAACTGAAAACACACAGGTACGAGCTTTTCCTTTTTCTTCATGTACTGTAGTATTCATAAGAGAGTCTCAGGGTGGCTGCCTTCCCCACATGCCTACCCTTTATGTCTCAGCTCACAGAAAAACAACATTTAGCAGGGTGGAAATGCAGAGCTTTTATAAGGTGACTTTCTCTCTTTCAGTAAAACCTTTCTGTCCAGCTATACCCTGCCACACATGACAGCAGTCTCCATCCCAGCTGGTGCAATATCAATACCCACACGAGACGCTGCAGTCTCCCAAACAGCGCTCTGTATCACAGCATCTGACTCTTCCTAATTAATTTCCTTTGTTGTACAGAGAGCATCCAGGAGCTAATTGTTCTGATGAGACAGATAAAACATCAAAGGATGTTTTAAAATGTGTTTAAAAGCATGGCACGTTGACAGTACTGCAGTCAGAAACCCACCAGAATTCAACCGGCCTGTGCCAAGGAAAGCTGGTCCTTGGGGCCTCATCAGGGTGTTGGAGTGCTGCCTCGACAGCCCGTCTTTGCAGGGGAGTAAGAGCTTGATGTACAGTTCAGTCTCCATGCTTTTGCTTCCTGAGCTGAGGCTGTTGACAAGGATGCAAACTTGCTCAGTTGTAGGGGAAGGCGGTGTAAGTGAAGTGATAGAAGATGAGACCCTGCTCTTTTACCTTCCCCCCCTAAATCCCCTCCCTCCCCCACACACTCACTTTCCCTAATTTCAAGTAAGTCCTAAGTGGCCATCAGACAGTAATGAGTTTTTACAATTGGTAAGCTAGATGGATTTGAATTACTCACACAAGAATTAAAATACTCCATAGGTAGTTATCCTACAATCATAGAATGGTTCGGGTTGGAAGGGACCTTAAAGATCATCTAGTTCCAACCCTCCTGCCATGGGCAGGGACACCTCCCACTAGACCAGGCTGCTCAAAGCCCCATCCAGCCTGGCCTTGAACACTTCCAGGGATGGGGCATCCACAACTTCCCTGGGCAACCTGTTTCAGTGCCTCACCACCCTCACAGTAAGGAATTTCTTCCTAGTATCTAATCTGAATCTCCCCTCTTTCAGTTTAAAACCATTATTCCTCATCCTACCGCGACACTCCCTGATAAAGAGTCCCTCCCCATGTTTCCTGTGGGCCCCCTTTGGGTACTGGAAGGCTGCTATAAGGTCTCCCCAGGGCCTTCTCTTCTCTAGGCTGAACAACCCCAACTCTCTCAGCCTGTCTTCATAGGAGAGGCGCTCCAGCCCTCTGATCATCTTCGTGGCCCTCCTCTGGACTTGCTCCAACAGGTCCATGTCCTTCTTATCTTGGGGGTCTCCAGAGCTGGATGCAGTACTCCAGGTGAGGTCTCACAAGAGAGTAGAGGGTCAGAATCACCTCCCTTGACCTGTTGGCCATGTTTCTTCTCATGCAGGCCACGATGCAGTTGGCCTTCTGGGCTGCGAGCGCACATTGCTAGCTCATGTTGAGCTTCTCATCAATCAACACTCACAAGTCCTTCTCCTCAGGGCTGCTCTCAATTCATTCTCCGCCCAGCCTGTATTTGTGCTTGGGATTGCTCCGACCACATGCAGGGGGCATGTTGAATTTCATGAAATTTGCATGGGCTTACCTCTCAAGCCCATCCAGGTCCCTCTGGATGGCATCCCTTCCCTCCAGTGTATCAATCACATCACACAGCTTGGTGTCATGTTGTTGGCAAACTTGCTGAGGGTGCACTCAATCCTGCTGTCCATGTCGCTGACAAAGGTGTTGAACAGCACCTGTCCCAGTACCAACCCCTGAGGAGCGTCACTCATCACTGATTGCCACTTGGTCATCATGCTGTTGACCGCAACTCTTTGAGTGCGGTTGTCCAGCCAATTCCTTATCCACCAAACTGTCCATCACCAATTCTGTGTCTCTCCAACTTAGAGACATGGATTTTATGTGGGCATTCAGAATTTGTCTGTGTCTCACTAAGAGCACAGCAGATAGCTTTGACTTGTGATCAGATCCTTCCACTTCTCACAAAAAAGCTAGTACCTCAGCCGGAAACAGGATGCACTCAAGCCTCCACTACCTCATGTTTAAATTTTCTTTCTACCGTAACAGAACAAAAAAGTAATGTAAAAATCTGTCAGCCCAATTCTAACCACTGTAAAAAAAGTGTTTCCCTTAAAAAGATTTTTCATATGATGAACAACAAGAAGTGTGAAAAAAGGAAAAGTCAAGGAGAATGAGAGATTAAGACCCCGATACAGTACATTGGTACATGCTCACCTGACTTCATGGGACTCAGGCAGATGCACAACTGCTGTCATGTGCAGGATTGCCTCTTTGAAATGGGGCCTTGGAAAAGAGGAAAGTGGACAGAGAACAAAGAAAACATGGGAGTCTTTTAAACTATCTGAAAAGGAATAAGAGGCAAAGAAGAAAAATGGCTGAAAGAAACAAAGGAAACAGGAAACAAATAAACTGTGCTCAAGATGTTACAAAAGAAAAAGCAAGGTCGTGGTAGCATGGGGAGAGACGCAAGGACAACATCGAGCTATACGGGGGAGCTGCTGGAAATCACAACACAGATGAGACAGCGCAGCCTGGCAGAAAACAGGAGCCCTCACGCTCTGCAAAACAGCATGTTCCTGCCCTGTCTCTCGTGCTCCCAGCACTGAGGGACTACTGCCAATTCCCAACAGCTTTGCAGGAAAGGGGGACTGAAGATTTTTACACAAAATGCCTTTGGGCCCTGCAGAATTTACAGCAAGTATCAAGACAAAATTCTCTCCTGCCCCTGGATTGTCAGCGTTTTTTTCAGGATGGAAGTTGGTGGTTCTGTTTTGATAACAAAGCTTGTTGATACAGGTACAAAGGAGGCTCTTAGAGGTCAACCACCACCCTTGGAAATGGAGCGACTAGTTTAACAGACTCACAATGTTGTTTTTGGTGTTTGACCTTAAACAATGCATGAAGCTTGGAGGATAAAAGAAAAACAGAGTTATAAACATGAACTGAAACAAGTTTTTCAGAGTTCTATTTAAAACACAAACATGAAAAGGAAACAGAAAATAATCATATATGAACAGAAAAAAAAACAAAACCAAAAAGCTGGTATTAGAACTACAAGGGGGAAAGTATTCAGAGCAGATATATTGCCTGTCACTTAGTACTTTTTATGATTCAGGCTGAGTAACTGAAAGGACCAGCCAGTCCAATCTGACTGGAAAGGCTATTTTCCCGTGTTAGACCTCAGACTTTGTTTTATTTTCAGCGCTGTTGATGGAATAAGATGAAGAGATTAAGTTTCACTTACACTGCAGTGAAGATACGTGGACAGAATTTATCTCCAGATCCAAGCTCAGGGCTGGGTCTGGAGGTACAGTGGTACTGGGCACAGTGACTTTGGTGGCCGCCGCTGCAAGCACTGGCAGCATGCTCAGCACCTCAGCATTTGGCCTTATGCATGGAGGTTTGAAAATAAATTGGCCAGATGATTCTCTCCCAAGGATAGATGGAGTTTCACTGAAAACATTGTCGCACGCTGTGTGACATTACATTCGTAACTTTTTCTGTTATCCTGGGGTTTTAAACTTCTTTACAGTGAGACAAACACCACATCCCTAACACATAAATACCTAAGCGATACAGAGAAAGCCAATATGGGAGAAAATGGATATTTTTAAGGAGCGTTTGAAAACAAGATTTTCTGACCTGGGATCTGATTATATTTTTTTTCTCTTTAAAATGGGGACAAAATGTCAGCATTTTCCTCATTTTTTCCCCTTTAACTCTTGAAAAGTTTTAAATCCAATGTTGACTCAATAGAATCAATTTTGACATACATTTTCAAAGCACATTTCAAAAAACGAAAAGTCATTGCAGAGTAAAACTTCAAGTTTCTGATTTGTAAAAACATTTTCAAAACTTCTTATTCAAAATAGTGACATTTCAGCATAATTAACATGGCACTGAATTTTGAGTAGTCAAAATAGGAAGCTCTCCTAGAAGAAAGTTTTGCAGTTGGCTGTAATACTCACTGTAAATTTGACATAACAAGAAATACATTAATCTTCTCACCACATGCCCTAGTTAGCCCAGTAACAACACAGGGCATTCATCAGGATTTCCTCTCTGGAAAGGAAGTGTATCCTGCTAAAAGCTGAGCTCAGGATTATCATCTCCACTTCACTGTGAGGAGAGGGGGCTTGCCCAAGCACATGGAGAAAGTCAGAGATGAACGTGGGTTAGACCTCTGTTGTTGGTCATTGCTAATCATGCATTCAGACCATGGTTTGCCATTATGGAAAGCAATGGAGAAAAGAGCCAGTGCTCCATACAGTTTTGGAGGAACCTGAAAGTCTCATTACAATGACAGCAGTTCCTTGGGGGAATATTGCATGAAACTGGCAACACATCCTAACGTGATGGGGATGATATCCCTCTGCAGGAGACTTTTGCAGCTGGGAATTCAGGGACGTTAAGTGGAGGAATTTGCCTTAGGATCATGGGGCTGAGAGAAGGGGCCAGAAGGGTGGGTAGGACTAATTGCTGACCTGGTTTTAGTTGTTTTCCCACTGTTGACAAAAACTTACTTATACATCACCATCCTATTGGTTAAAAAGGCTGTAAATACTGTTTGGTTCTCCCCCTCGATCCGCTTTTCAAACCTATAGATGTATTTCACCTCTATGTCCTCCCAGCCCTACTCTGTAGCCTTCTGTTTATATGATGATGGTGGAATACTACTTCTTTCACAAGCTAGAAGCCAGATTTCTTTTCCATTCATCCATTATAGAGTGACAATAAGAAAATGAATACTCTTATATCCCTTATATATATCAAGAGACTGAATCTACCTTTTTATTCCAAAAGCTAGAGATGACTGCATAGCTCATGAATTACAAAGCAATTTTGAGAAACAGCAGCAGTAGAAACAGTAGTAGCGTTTGGCACAATGTACCACACAGATGCGGTATCCAGAGATTGAAAAGTAAAGGGAATTTCTGTCTTTTTATCCATTCATCTCGTTACTGTGTGGCTTTTACTTCCGATGTGGGAAAATAAAATCTTCTTTTACATGCTATTCTTTCCATGCATACTCAACTTAAATGCTGTTGATTTACGAAGCCTATATCAGTGGCATAAAATATAACTATGTCACAGAATTTGGAGAGGTATGTTCAGACAAATATGCTGGAATACCTGAATCTGTGAATTAAGATGCATAGTATAAAAATAATAAATATATTGTTACCATAAATTAAAGCTGTAAAGATTTTTTTTCTTACTTGTTGGCAAAGGGAACGATCTCTCCAGTGTCAGGACTGAACTGCAGGGCACTAATAAAACATGACACAAATAACAAATAAATTTCCTCTTTATTGAATAGTTTTAGATTTATTGAGGTCTCTTATACCAAGATCTATTGGGAGTTGTATAATCTAACATATAAAATTTATAGCTAGGAGATAAAATGTGGATAAAATAACCATTACCTTACAATATTATTTCAACTCTTGCATCTAATTTGAATATTGTTTAATACAAAACATGCAGCTTTGGTGGAGAAAGGCATTTACACTGAGTGAAAGTCATGACAGTCCTTTGAAACTGAATTATGAAAAGAAGAGAGAGTGCATTAAGTTTTCCTGACATTTTACAAGTACATAGATTTACATATAAACTAGTGATCTTTAAGCTACAGGGGTTTTCAGTCATTTGTACACATGTATTTTTTTCCAGTACTCAACAGATTTCTCCCCCTTTTAGCAAACAGTTTAGGTATCCTATCTTGGCTAATTTAAACTGTATGGAGAAGATCCTCAGCTGGAGACGCAGCACGGAGATGCAGCACAGAGATGCAGTGATTTATGGCATCTTAAAATCTGGCCAAGTTCAGCTCTGATAATAAATTCCAACTAACCTGACTGCGTGGATACCAGTGTAAGTGAGTACAGCCTGTAGCTCTGATTCTGTTTTCATTCATGGTAGTGTCAGTTCAGAGATAAAGCAATGACTTCCATGTTGGCTTGAATGTAAGCCAGCAGGAGAAAAAACAGTTGGTTCTTTGGACATAATTTTACCTCTGCTTGATTCTATGGTGATGAAACTGCACTGACATAAAAGTGTTATCACTCCCTGTTTATACAAGTATACATAGAAACAGAAATGACTTCACATTTTATTCTACTTCTGTTCCATTTTGCAGAACTTGCCAGGGCAGATATCACATTTTTTCAAAACTTCATTATCCCCTTGTTCAATAAGCAAAACTTAAATTTTCAAGAAATTTCCCACATGGAAAACTTGGATACAGAAGATTGCTACCAGCAAACCTGAGACTTTTGCTGTCAAAGTTATTCAGGAAAGCCTGAGAGAGAAAAGAATCTTCTTTCCTGCAAATTTGAAGCAAGTCTCCCTGTTTTCTGATTTTCAACTACTCTCATTTAAAGAGGTCCTGAAAAACATTGTCACCCACTGAGGAGGCCGATCTGTTTTCCTCTGCAACATACAAACTTTTTGGAAAGAATTTCATATTAAGGTAAGGTGCCCTAGAGTTCCAAGTCTTCTCTAGAAGCTCATAGAGGTTGCATATTTGCAGTGATTGGGGCAACCTCCCTCCATGCTATTAGACCACCATTCAACCACCGTGTTCAACGTTGATTTCCAGAAGGTGAGAAGCAGACAGAGGAAATGGCCTCAAGTTGCACCAGGGGAAGTTTAGACTAGTTATTAGGAAAAATTTCTTCACTGAAATGTTTATCAAGCATTGGAACAGGCTGCCCGTGGAGGTGGTTGAGTCATCATCCCTGGAGGTATTTAAAACCTGTGTAGACATGGCGTTTAGGGACATGGTGGACTTGGAAGTGTGAGGTTTACGGTTGGACTCGATAATCTTAAGGGTCTTTTCCAGCCTAAATGCTTCTATGATTCTGTGACTCTCTTCTGCCCAGATGGGTTAACAACATTAAATAGCTATTTACATAGATGTTTACTTATCAGAAAGTTGACACCTACTCTAGATTACTTAACAAAGAACTACCAGCAGCTGTCAGAGGTAATGGTGTGTTTAGTATTTACCTTGAAGCCAAATGTGATCATTGACCTTGAGGTGAAAGGCCTGGTGACACCTTCCTAGTCTTCTGAACCCTTCCAGTTACAGAGTTTAGGTAAGAAGTATCTTGCTGAGCTTCTTTACAGAAACTGCCACAAAGATTTAAGAGCTAATGTTTTCTTTGACTGTTTTTTGCCACTCTAACCCTTTTTCTCCGAGGGGCTTAGGGAGCTTGCTGTTCTGAGTGCTATAAATTAGTATAAAATCTCCTTTCTGCTCTTATGTTCAGGCACATAATTTTAGTTTGTGAGTTTGTGTGCTGCTCAGCAGAGACGGGCTCCTGTACTGATTGAAACAATGGACCAAGGTGGTCCTCCCACTTTTCTCCCCAAAAAACAAGTGTGGAATGCAGGCTGTTCTAGCCCAGCCATGCACAACAAACCATCCCCAAAGTCATCGGCCCTGGTGAGGTCAGAGGTACATTGACCGTTTGTCCCAAAGGTTGCCCTTTAGGGCTTTGGTAATGATCTAGTGTAATATTGTAGTGCTCATCTTTCTGCCAAAGATAGCTATTTATCTTATCACGTTTTGGTGACTGCTTTTATCTGTTTGATATTTGACTGCTCCATGTGCAGAACAGTGCAAGGACAATTTGACAAATAATTTACCCCAAAACCAACCCTCCATTTTTGGATTAAATGGCTTGCCCACAGCATCCCCCGTGGGAGGGCCTAAATAGTGTCAGTCACATGTCAGGAATAAGCTTTTGTACCTCAAGGGCAGTAACTTGGGCTAGGGCATAGGAAAGACCATAATGGTTAATGAAAGTTAATAGTTTGGGCAACTGGGGTGCCTCCTGTCATTCTGATATTGCACTTTGCTGTCTCTATTTTATTTTACCTTTTAACTTATCTGTGTGTAAAGTGGGTTTGGAACTTATACTTACCTGTCCATAAGGAGTGGTGTTTAGACTTAATGAATACTGACTTTTTGAACTCCCTGGATGAAAGAAACTATGTAAGTGCAAATTATCCTCTTGTCTGTCCTCTCTGAAGTCTAACCTACTTTGATGTGATTGTGATCTATGTCACTTGTAGTGTGTATTATAGGAGGGGTTCTCACAGCGATGAATGTAAGTAAAGCTCTGAGTAACACAAAGTAACACATCAATGTATAAGTTCAAATACAGGATGGAAATTATTATTGTAGGCATAGTTCCAGGATTTGGTTAAAGTACCTTTAGTTTTTAAAGTACTTGCTCTCCATTTTCAGATACAAGCTAGCTTTCATATCCTCCTTGACTCATTAGAGGCCAGACCCTCAGGGTGGTATAAATCTTCAGTACTTTACTGATACCAATACAGCCATCCTGATTTGTACCTTGCTGAGCACATAGTCCAGTGAGGTATATTCAACAAATGTAGCCAGGGATAGTACTCCATTGAGATGGTTACTAAAAGTAATGTGAATAAAAGCTGACAAATACGAAAGCTGAAATTCTTAAATTTTGTGGCTTTACTTAAAAGGTAACTATAAAGGTTAAGTAAACCATCTCTAGATTTGTACCACCATTCACTTTTAACCTTTGCACTAATAATGCTTTAAGGAACTATTAGCAATTCCTTATAAATATGTTAATATAAATATTGATATATTTAGTGTTCTGATGTAAGCCTGAGAAGGGCTGAGAATTAGTGTATGCTTCGAGAAATAATTCCTATTATTTTACCTCTGCAGGTGACCCAATTTTAGTCAGTCATGGAAGAAGGTGAGCAGGTTTGTTCACACACGGCTATCTGGATTCCCTTGGTGCACTCTGTCTATTCAGGTAGCACCGGAACACCACATCGCTATGGGTTCCTCTCTGCAGGAATATTATTGATTTCTGTTGAAAGCTTTCTCCTAGGAGAAAACAAAAGAAAAGCTTCCATTTTTCTAGTCCTACAATGAAAAGTTAATGGGGGACAGAGTTTACAGCAAGGGAAAAGGAAGTGAAAAAGAGGGAGGAAAGTGGGAGGGAGCTAAAAATTGGAGAAAATTTAAAGGATGCAAGGGGAGAAGGATGGATGTCAGAAGGTAGTTTTTCAGTTCCACCTCTCCTGAAAAGTTCACTGGCTTGGAAGAACCGAGGAACCAGCAAATTACCACCACCACAGAGCTATCACAGGCAACGTACAGGATTTTTTTCTTTTTAAACGTCTGCAAAACCTTGATTCAATCTCCCAAGCTCCTTCATAAGTACATAGTATTCCTACAGATAATATGCTACATGCACCCTCTTACAAGATCAGTACTACATACGTAAATGCAGGAAGCAAGAGGAGGAGAATAGCACCTGGAGCTAGAAGATCAAACCAGATTCAGTGACCAAGCCGTGTGTTCCTTCTCACCCACAGTTTCCAAGCAGTAGCTGATTCACTACAACAATTCTGCCCAATGCTCTGTCTTTTTGTAATTATTTCTCAAAGAAGTTTCTCAAAGAACCTTCCTTTGATGGAAATCATGAGCAGGCAAAACATGCCTACAGATTCAGGCATTTGCGCTATTTGCTGCTCTTACTTTTCACCTACCCTCTTTTCCACCTTCACTTTAAAAAAGAGGGACTTGCACTTCATCCCTGTAAACACAATTACAAACCATAACTGGTTTCAATGGAATAAACACTTTCAATCATAACAGAATACTGATACTCACTATTTTATTAAACTGCTATATTTTTTCCACCCCATGAAGCATCCCCTTCCCCCCTTTCTTATTCCACCGAACAACTAATTTAATCTGTTTTACCTGTAATTAAAAACAGTCTTAAAAACGTAAATTCTTTCCCTTGATGATACTCCTACTTTTGAGACTGATTTTTTTCACTGCCAAAACATTTTTATGCCAATTAAATTCTTTTGCATTATCATTACATTTAGCCTTAGCTTGTACAAAAAGCACAGCAACGTCTCCTTCCAAAATCTTCTTTTAAGGAAAATAAGACTCAGCCAATAATAAGAACAATATTTTTTTTTTTTCAAAGCAGTTCACAAGGGGAGATGGGCTAATTTTCCAGCACAATCTCAATTCTGATTACTATAAGAGGCATTTGAAGTGTTCAGCCCTATGGTTTCAATGCATGTTCTAATGACTGTACTTTGGTGCAGATTCTGAAATACCAAGTTAAAAAAAAGTTCATTTGTGTGGAAGTAATCCAGATTAAAAGTAAAGGAGTCTGAAGCCTAGACAACACTTGTTCCACCTTCACTGATACCCATTTCCTGGATGTGTAAGTGGAGGCTGGCTGCATCGCAATAGGTAACAGACAGGAGGCTGTTCTGCAAGAAGAATCATTTTGTGAGTGTTTTGTTCATATATCCCTCTATTCCTGCCTATTTTTAGGGACAGGATCCAGCTAGGCTATCAGGACCCTTAGTTTAATTTGTATATTCTTAAGAGCCATCCCACCACAAAAAAACAGCAGCGATACAAATAGCCTTGAACTGTGCCCCTTGCGCAGGCAACAAGGAGCATTTGGTATTTCTGAAAATCAGACCACTTGTTCAGATATCGATAAAGACCAAAGAAGCAGTTAAAGTCTGAACATGTAAGACCCTGTCTGTGCCACACTGCTCCATTATCTTCTGCAATGCCATTACAGGGATGCAGTTAAACCCCCAAAGTTGTTTCTTTTTATAAAAAAAGGTGATTGTACTTGATAGCCCTAATCCCCTTCTAGCTGAAATGATATCACTGGCTTTGTTAGACAGTGAGATTAGGCTTGTGTTGTTCTGCATGGGCATATTTTGAATGTCTGCTAGCTAGCAGCGTTCTCAGACAAACGAATTATAGTGCTAACCATTTTGGTTAATATTAGGGCAAAGAGACACTCCTGATATGCCATTTAGCTTAAATGCATTCTCCTTCTGTTCAACTTGTCTGATACTGTAATGTTAAGCCAAGAAGTTATCTAAGTAAAAAGATTAAACATATCTCTGAGGAATGCACAACATCATTACAGTTGAATCATGAGGTTAAAGTGCTGCACTGAGGTTGCGAAATATCAGATAGAGAAGAGACTGAAAGGATAAATCCTTACTCATTTAGCATAGTTGCCCTATTCCACCTGCTAATGAAATCGGTACGTAGAGTGCATTGGAAAGGGGCTCCGCATGTTAGATGTTTCGGTATAAGTTACATTGCATGCTGCTATGGAAAGTGATGGCTTATTCTAATCATTCTTTAGGCTTGTTTTTCACTTGGGATCAGAGGAATGTAATTCAAACATAAAGAGAGTTGCCTATAATTCATTCTTAAAGAGCCCTATAAAGATGTGTGGCCAATACTGTGGCCTCTTTCAGGAAAAATAATGGTCAGACATTTTGCATGAAATTATCATTTCATTAATGTACCGATCGTTCCAAATGCTTTCAGACTTAAGTATGAATTAAACAGTATCATATTCATCTTAGAGCTGTAGATACAAGCCTCATCACCTGCCATAGCATTACATTTTATTTGCCTCTGGAAACAGACTTGTGTTTATATATTTGAGCGTTAAAAGCCCAATGAAGAAAAGCACTTCATCACGCGCTTAAGCAATTTAGTGGAGCCGGGTCTAGGGTGGGCGCTAACCCTCTTCACTGGTGAGCATTTCAAAAGCAGGCAGACCAATTTTAAAACAATTAAGAAGACATTGTAAGGTGAGACTTCATCAAAGAGTAATTAGGCTGCACTGTTACTGGATAATATTAGGGACACAGGGATGTTTTCCAGCCTTTCCCAGCAATTTTGCATGCATAAACTAAACATAATATTCCTTTAAGGCAATGCATGTACAGACGGGAAATACAGCCTGACATTACCTTAAAATTCAGGATTGTATTTTTCAGTCAGACAGAAATGAGAGGTTTTCACCACATATTGCTCATAGGTGACTTGTATATGACAACATTTATGTCTTAAGCTGCCAGAGGCATCCAAAGGTGGGTTTTTAAACAACAGTCAGACTGAAGGTGTATTGAAAACAGATCACCAAATAATCTAATTTAGACATTAAGTACATGCCTTAAGTGCTGTCCAAATGGAATTCCCATGACCTCATGGCTGTGGCTTTTGATTCTCTTAGAAGGGGATGAAGATTTCTGTGAAACAGTTGGTAGCTGTCTCAGAAAACTGCCTGTAGGTCCATGTAAAAACTGTGTTTTCTATGAAGGCTGAGTTTCTGATCTCATCATGCAGTTCTGCTGGGTCTGTGGTTTCCAGGTATATCTGCCTTAAACAGGCTCTGAGCACAGCCAAGGGGGACAGGAGCTTAAATACACCCACTTCTGCAGGGGTTAGTCCTTGTAGCGCTAATCCCTGAAAAACAAGTAGTTCCCTAGACAGGAAGACTAATGAGCCTCATTTCCTGTAAATTTATGGCTTGTGGCTAATTGGATTTGGCTGTTGGGAAGATGAAAGAGCCACCTGAAGTTTTCCTTGCCACTGAAGCTTCTCTTATGGGCTTCTTCCTGAGTAAGTGGATTGTTGAAAGGATTTAACTCTTCCTGGTTGCTCTTCATCATTTGTCAAAGGCACTTTTTCCTGTGCTCACACACCTATTTCATACAATTTTTTGGAAAGCTGTTCCTACATTCTACCTACATCACACTTGTAACTGGACAGTAGGTCAGAATATCCTAGAGCAGATGATGCAAGAACAGAAGTCTTGCTTCTATATAAAAAATCAGCTTTTGGAGGGTAGCCTAGGTCTACAGAGAAAACTCATTGTCCCGTTCCAGAAACAAGGAGTCAGGAGCTCAGAAAAAATGCAAGTGAAGATTGGGCAAGTAGCATTGGCATCACAATAAGGGCTAAGAACCAGGACCCAAATTTGCAGCATGCAGCAGAACTGAAGAGACTGGGGCAGGGATTTCTGCCTGAAAATTTGAAAATTTCTCAACATCCATAACTAGCAGTCTTCAAAAACACTTGGGCTCAGGTATTGTCTTGTCATGCTGTTTATTCCCTAGGGAATGTGTTTCATTAAATAGAAATCACCATTACTCCCTGGAAACTAGAAGAGTGGCAAGAGACCATTGCCTTCACCTTAGGCCACTCAGGAACCATCACACAGCTGCTGACGTGACTTTTCAGGGGGGCATGCAGAAGGCAATGGAGGGGAAGATCTTCCTTTCCCCTTTTCTTCTCTAGCTCTCAAATCAGCTCCTGAGCCACCTCCTCCTCCCCACTCCACCCTCAGTGAATTATTTACCATTCACATGTCTTAGGTTCCTCTTATGCACAATGAACTCAGTGTTACACAAACACCTGCAGCTATCCTGATGGGTACTAGAAAACTTCAGGGCGTGTTATTAGCTGTATTTTATACATGGGAAAATTAAGATTGAGAGAATTCAAGTGACTTGGTCTGACAGGAATCATGGTCCAATGGCTTCATATGAGTCTTACAAGACAGCGCACATCAAAATACAAGGGTTCATGTAACTGGGTTATAGAAAAGCAACAGCGACTTCTGTTGGTAGGGCTGTCACTCGTTTAACAGGTTAACCTAATTCTGAAACAACCTCCCTACTTAAAGTCCTTTTGCAACCCCTATTTACTGTGATCTGGAAAGTCCAAGACAACTTACTGCTAGCTGGCAGAAGGCTTTGGGAGTGTGTCTTAAGCTTTGAAACTGCTGAAAATCTTCTAAGGGCTTTTATGTATGTGGATGGGTGAGGAAAGAGGCAGCAGAGAGAGAGAGAAGGGAGGGAAAGAAAACATCCTTCAAGAAATGTCTTTGACTGGAGATTTCAGAGTACAGAGAGAGAGAGAAAAGATTTGGAGACTTCTTGAGATTTTTTTCCCCAGAAAACTAGAGGTGAATCAAAAAAGTCCCTTCAGTCATTTTTAAGGATGAAAACTACCACCCAAAATTATCCATGAAAAGGAACAAATGAATAAATGTAAGCAAAAAATTCCTAAGCCAGAACAAGTCCTGAAACATCAGTTTAATATGCTCCACACGTGAAATATTTATATGCATTCAACATCAGATGAAATTTCACAGTGGTTGTCTTATGTAACCACAAGGTTGCATTAACAAGCCTGAAGGTGACAAAAGCATGAGTGAATGTGGTAAGTTCTTTACGCATGAAAGAAACAAGGCCAACAAAGACCTAAAAAAAAAAACTTTATTTTGTTTTTCAGGCACCCAAGGCAGTGGACTAACTAACTGTAAGTTTTCTGCAGTGCTGGCTTTGCATTACTGCAAATCTTTACACCCTTATATTAAATTCCACAAGTGAGTCAGGGATTTGCCTCTTTGCATTTTGTAGCCATAATTCAAGACACAGAGAAAATGAAAATATTATTTTATTAGGACTACAGCTACAAATGAACATGGGAAACAAAGCAATTGAAGTAGGAAATGCAGAGATTTTCTAGAAAATAAAACACATCAAACACGATAAAAGTCACAGCAACTTAATGTGGACCCACCTAGTTGCTTAATATCTTAAAGACGAGTGTGTATAAATATACACAAACTGGAGAGATAAAAGCGTATACAGACACATTGATTTAGAGAGATCTGTGCAGGCTTTGATAATTATTATTATTATTATTAATGTTGTTGTTGTTTTTAATTTTTTTGTTGTTGTTACTAATATTATTGGTTTTTTGAGAGAGAATCATAGAAAACAAAGGAGAGCTTAGCCAAAGCTGAAATGGATGCAACAATTCATGGCAATCACAGTTAGTAAGTGTTTGGTAAACAGGTCTAGAGGACCCATGCTGCCCATCCAGGGGCTACAGGAAGGATGGGAAGGGACTCTTTATCAGGGAGTGGAGGGCTAGGACAAGGGGTAATGGTTTCAAACTGAAAGAGGGGAGATTTATATTAGATATTAGGAAGAAATTCTTGACTGTGAGGGTGGTGAGGCACTGGAACAGGTTGCCCAGGGAAGCTGTGGATGCCCCATCCCTGGAAGTGTTCAAGACCAGGCTGGATGAGGCTTTGAGCAGCCTGGTCTAGTGGGAGGTGTCCCTGCCCAGGGCAGGGGCATTTGAAGTAGATGATCTTTAAGGTCCCTTCCAACCCGAACCATTCTATGATTCTATGATTCCTGAGACCAGTCTCCCCTCCACTGCAGTCAGCCAGGTCACATAATCCCATTCATGACCTTTACTGAGATCTCCCATATGTGCATTCAGTCCTGGTTTTCCAGTACTCTATCTCCAACACTGGATGGAAACCTGATTCTAAGCCTAAACCATGATTCGCAGCCAAATTATGCCACTTCTATCTACATTGTCTTTTTGCTTTCATGGTTTGCACTTTCCTTCATGATTATAAAGAGCAATGAGATCCTTAGACTTTATTCTGCTAGGCTAAGCCAACCAAGTCTTTTCATCCTCCTTGTAAGACAACTCCTCAGTCTTTTAGTGATCTAAACACTTTTCTTTTTCCTTGTATAATGCCCCAGCTTTAGTTCATCATCTTGAATAAGACAATTACTATGTAAGAGGCGTTGCTCTGTCAGCGACCTGTGCCTTGAACAATGGCTCCAAGACATTCCCTGCCTTCACCACAAACACCCTCCCAAGACATTGCTGCATCACACCTGCCTTCCTCATGGTTGGAAAGCACAAGTTCTCATCTTCATCTGTGGATTAATTACTGCATACAGATCTTTCCCTTATTTCCAAATGCCAATACCAGGATGACAGCAGGTACATATACACAACCCAGACACCCATAACATCACTTACTACAGTAATGATACTCTGATACAGTAAAAAATAGGCAAAATTAATCTACTATTTAGACTTAATGATATGAAATAGTCAACCCGTAATACTCATGTGTTATTAGAGGGAGTGCTACTGAGCAGCTATGGTACCAAATTGGCCTCCAATTAGCATTTTCTCTTGTATTTTTTTCACATCAGGGACCAGCAGGAAACCAATGAATGGCAGCTAAGCAATGAGAGAAATAAAAGCACTTGAAAGCAAAAATCATCAAGTCAATAATAACTCTCTTCCTATTATTAAGGGAAAACAAAATTGTTGTATAAATGAGCCTTATGGTTTTGTATGCCTGTCCATAAATATGGAGTTCTGCAGACAGAAATCAAAACTAAGTGATTCACTGCACCAGATATAATTAGATGATATGTCTGGAAAGACATCCTCCTTCCCTCCTTGACAAAATTTTTCTTCTTTTCCATACGTAGGTCATTCTTGTCATACCAGAGAACTTTCAGTGGAGCAAATATGAATCCTTAGACTTACAACAATTAAATATGCAAAACAGAAGAATGGAAGACCACTTTGCAATGTTGATCATACTAATTCCTTCTGTAGCTAAAAGCTGAAGCGGGAATAATTCAAGGTGTAATTATCAAGTTAGAAATTGATAAGCACCCTGTAGGAGCTTATAAAAAGAAGAAGGTAGAAAACAAAGGATCCCCAAGATGGAACCTAATACATAAGAACATTATACATTAAAATATGAAAATAGATCATCTTTCTTTTCATGCAAAATTGAAAAATGTCTCCTGAATATATCTTTAAAATGGAAATAAAACCAACCACCACCAGCAGAAAGCTAACATTCACTAATGAACATTGGATGTTAAGGAGAAAAAATGATACCTAAAGTATGCAAAGACTCTAAGACATACATATACCTTGCTCTAAAGCCCACTGAAGCTTCTATGGGGATACTCTGTATCAACCTGGAAGGACTTTGGATTAGTCCCAGTTTGTACTGAAGTAAAGGCAGACTTGCAGAAAATATCAAGAGTTCAAGTGTCTATATCTTTCCAAAAATGTTATCTAAGATGGGGTTTCAGATGCTAAAGATGCAGGAAATTCCATCCTGCAGTCATCCTTTTTCAAAAGGCACCTCAGGCCTGTCATGGTTTTGGCCAAATTGGCCAATGGCCAGCGACAGATGCTCTCCCCCCATCTCTCGCGCAAGGAGAGGAGGAGGAAAGGTAAAGAGATTTACGATTTTAGAAGGAAGTAAACTACTTTAATGAAATATTAATAAAATAAAAAGGAAATAATGAAATAGATACAATATATAGAAAACTGCATCAGGCTCCCAGGATCATGTCACCAGCAGGCACTGGGGAAGTCCCAGACTGGACTCAGCGACGGGTGGGAACTGGATTCCGGATCTGGAGCCAGGAACCCATGGATCGGGATCAAAGGCAGATGAACAAACAGGATCTTCCTTGGATGTTGGCCATTGAAGAAAGAGCTGACCCTTCGATCCCTCAGCTTTTATACTGAGCATGGGGCAGATGGGATGGAATACCCCTGTTGGTCAGTTTTGGGTCGCTTGTCCTATTCACTCCTCCCTGCAGGTGGGACCCGTCTATGCTTTTCTGTTTCTGATCCTCCAACGGGGCAAATAACGAAGTTAGCTGACCTTGGTTGTTATAGAAATAAGTATAACAAGAGCCTCTCTGCGTACCATTCCTTGGCATGAACTATAAACATTGGTCTTATCACTCTGAGAACGAAGAGTTTTCTGCACAATATGCTGTTAATTTCAGAGAGTTAGAAGAGGACTAGCTAAGAAGTAAAACTACTAAACAGAAAATTAGTTCTGTTTTACCTCAAACCAAGACAAGACCTTTACCCTTTTTTCTGATAAGAGTTTGAAAATATGTTATATTTTCTACCCACAACAAAACAATCAGTGTCCCCACTGGCCAAGACCATGACTGAAGTTCTGGGGAAGTATTTGTTCTTTCTTCCTCTGCTACAGTTCATCAGACGGGTAATTCTCACTACTACAAGTCAGAGCCACAGGATGTCCTCTAAACACAGATAGGAAGGATGAAAGCTCCAGAGCATGTAGGAAAGTTAGTGTCCTCCTCATGTATTTTGGGCTATTCAGTGGACCGCCACTGAGCTCCTGCTACCTAAAAAAAGCTCACCAGCTTTCAGGTTTTACGTTATTTTTTTTTCCCCATTCCTCCATTTCAAGTAAAAAGTCTCTATAGCAACTGGTTTGCATCCTGATGCATCTGAAGGATGGGGACAAAAGAGACGCAGTTTATTTCAAGAGATGCTTTCATTTTCAAAAGTCACTTCTTAAACAGCATGTGCGCAATGTACGTATATACTTTGTATATACTAAAATTCACCAGAATTCACACGGATGCATGCGATCCCACAAAATGCTAAGACTAAGTGCCTCGTCTGAGATTCCTGATGGGACCTGGTTCAGCAAGCGCTGTGCTCCCACCCTCTGGAAAGTTGAATCCTGAAGTGTGGTCCCAAAATAATCCAAATTAATAGTCACATTCATCCTTCAAACTACACTTTACCCAGGAGCATGCTGGAAACATGAATGAGCTTTTAGCCCAAGTTTCTCAGAGGTAGAGCATTATTTCTTTTCCATGTGGCGGCATTGCACTAAAGTCTTTACCATTCATTACCCACAATGAGAAACAAAGATGGTAAAAAAAAAACTTTGAAAAGAATATACAGTAACAGTGAATCAGGTATTTAAAGTACTTAAATTAAAAGTATTTTGTGCCTAGTTTATAATGACAGAATATTCAGATGAAAGATTTCTCCCTTACAAAAACACTGCTCCCAAAATGCTGACATTTTGCCCTCACCTTGGCAATGTTTACTTTTCAGCTGCAGCTCTGAAAATTAGCAAGTACATGCCTTTTGCCTTTTAGGTTAATTTAATTAAAAGCGATACTAGATTGTATTATACCTCCTTAAAATACTGTTGTAAGAAACAGCTTGGGGAACCACTCCCCAGCTGCTTTAGAACAATGCATAATTCCGTTTAACTTCCCAAGCAGCAAACAACGCTGGTTTATCATATCCACTTGGAAGGTTGCCATGCCACGACCTAACACTTCTTCTCTTTATTATTGTAATTTCTTACTTCTTAAACTCAGAGGATGGATACCCAATGGACTGGGGAGAATATTTTGTGTGATTCTGACACCTTTGAGAAAACTAATCTGCAGTGTTTGCTTGTCACTCATTGAACATGGAAAAGCTCAGGAAATACATACAGACTCCAATAATTGTGCAGTGCCTTTGGATGTAAGCAACTGTGATATATAGCTCTATAACCGTTGCTGGGAAGGTGCTTTGAACAGAGAAAATATGGTGTGTGCAGCTAAAATGCCATGTGTTGTGGCTCTGCAAGAGTATATGCTCTCTCTGAGAACACAAATACCGTTTTGTTGAGTTCAACATTTATAATCACATACTTACCACACACTTCAGACATAGTTCAGCTTGCAAATAACATGTAGAGTTTATCTACAGAGGTAACTTAAAATGAGCATAAACGTCAGGATGAATAGGTATAGGTCAATTTTTATAATAAGGCAGATTTCTAGTGCCTGAAATGTTTATTTGCATATCAAAGGTTACACGGAAGAAAAAAAAAAAGAAAGCAGTTGCTTTATCTGGAACTAGTGATAAACTACCTTGTGATCTTAATTTCAGGAAAATACAGTCCATGTGTCATAATATTAATGTAAACTTGCATTCATTCTTTTGAGCAGCACTGCAAGCATTTAATTACTGATGGGAAAAAATACCTAAATTCTTTGGAAGTAGGGGATTGTAGGGAACATCTCAGCAATGTCAAGACTGATTTTCACTGCCAGACAGAAAAGCACTGCTAGACAGGCTGGCCAGCATCGCATTTGACCCACAGGCTAAGAAGGTTCTCTTTCACCACAAACAGAAGAGAACGAGCTGCCTAGGAACCCATGTGAACGGGGAAATGTGCCTGGCTTAGGAAACTGTGGGTACACAGACCCTCTCAGGACTGTATTTTCAAGAACACTATAGCAATGGAAATTCACGGCTAAGTCCAAATAGCATTTGGATAATTTGTCCTCTAGTTGACAAGGATCTTCATGCTAAGAGAAACAATACTAAAACGGACAAAAAGATTTCTGCTTTTGGTGGAATGGAACATTTGCAGTTTAGATAACTATTTTCTTTTTACAGGGGCCTGATTCATTCTAGTATTTGAGTACCAGAAGGGTTTGGATTATTTTGGGGGTTGTTTGGTTTTTACTAGTTTTACAATAATATCAATGACGACACGACAGATAACACTGCAGATTTAGAGAAACACAGAAATGAATTAAGTTCCTTATTCTTTTCTCTTTTTTTGTTACATATTCATTTATCTCTATGAGTAATCAAATTTTCTGGAGAATCTGACTTAGGTATTTCCATGCATTTCAAATGTCGTGTTTTAACCCCAGCTGGCAGCTAGGACCACGCAGTCACTTGTACAGTTCTCCCCCCTCCCCCTAGAAAGGCAGGGAGAAGATGGAGAAAAGGAGGAGAAAAGGAAAGAAAAAAAACCTCTTGGGCTGAGATAAAGACAGTTTAATAGAACAAGAACAGAAAAGGAAAATAATAATATAACAACTACAACGACACAAATCGCTCTCACAATCCGGTGAATTGGTACCTTCCCCAGCAGCGACCGTGGATTCCCACCCCCAGCCAACTCCCATTTATATACCGAGCATGACTTCCATGGTATGGAATATTCCATTGGCCATTCTGTTGTTCTGTCTACACCTACACTCCTTCTCAGCTTCTGCGGGAAGCTGAAAAGAGTCCTTGAAAGTATAAACATTGCTTAGCAACAACTAAAACAATATGCATTGTTGACATGCCTTTCACAGCAATCACTAGAAAGAAAATTAACTCTTTCCTGGCCGAAACCAGGACATCAAATAAAAATAAAAAAAAAAGGAAAAAAAACACAAGATGATGTCACCAATGAAAAATCTTTTACATTTTAAAAACAACAGCCACAAAGTCTTGCGATCTGCACTAATCTTTACTCAGTCAAAATTCCTATTAAAGACAATAGGAGTTTTGCCTAGTAAAAGACAAAAAGCTCCTTCCCCAAAACTACAGTCTTTTACAAAAACACCTCAAAACTCTGAACTTGTAATAGGGTCATCTAGCAACACTTCTGGAATGGTTATACTAGTTTTTCACAATAGTACTGCAGCTACTATTTGTTCAAGTGTAGACATGAATCAGATTAAAATTACCCTCAAGTTGACTTTACAATTATGGAATCAATATTTAGGTTAGTAATTAATTAAGCTAAATTACTTTAATTAATTCATTAAATAAAATGGATTTAGTTTAAACTTTAGAAGAACCAAAAGAAGGGGATCTTTGGCAGGTGGGGCTCACCTGCTCTTCAGATTTTCCATTGTCTTTCTAAATTACTACATAGCTTGTCATGCCTGAATCTCTCCAGCCTGCCTATATTGCTACTGGGATATATCTAATAGTTACAGAAAAGGTTCAAGGACAAGTTTTTTGGTTTTTTTTCACCTCACTGATTCCTTACATGACCACCAGTAAACTCCTGAATCTCAGCCCATGTATTTGTTTTAAAAGGAAAAGTTACACCACCAACAAAAGTTCAACCTTGCAAAAGGTGCTGTAAAATTTAATTAACATTTAAACACGTTCAGTGATCCTCAGGCGACAGAGAGTCTAAGTATGGTGTGACTCTTACACCTTGAAGTGGTGCGCAACCATAAAGATAAAACTCCCCATGTAGCACACCTGACAAATTAGTCTGAGAAAAATGGAGGCACGTAGCTCACATGCCACTCAATCTCTGTAGCAGGGCTCTAAAGGCCTTTGTATGGGCGTGTTTGCATTCGAACACCAAGCTATATACTGCTGTTATTCTTACTATGCCTACTTATTTTTCTTTGACTGAGCAGGTTCCAGCAGTCAGATGGATTAATGACATGTTGCTTCATAACAACAAGTCAAGTGTTCCTCCTCATGAAAAGATAAAATAAAATAAAACACTTCACTAACAAGATTCATTAAAAAGGCAAGCAGCCTGATTCAAACCGAGATCCAGCGTAGTGCACCTGCAGCACAGCCTGCCTACTAGCTCCAGCTGTGGGTGGCGAGGAGGGGTAAAGAGCTGGATGCAATCCAGCGGTGCTTGCCCGCAAACAATTTGTTATCCTTTGGAGAACATGCTAGGATGCAGAACAATTTCCCACAAAAGACTTTATGCAATTTCCATGTAATACTTCTGTTTCCTGAATCACAAAAGAAGGTCTTGCTGTTAAAAGAATGCAAAATTAATTAATGGATTTTTCAGGCCTTCCCATGCTGCTATTTCTTGCCTCCGCTCTAATCTCCCAACACAAGCTAAAAACAGTAAAAGCACAAACTGCAGAAACACCAAGTTAAAGATCTGAGCCTGCGAAGTGATAGGAATCCTCAGGTCAAATTGGCAAACCCTGGGGATGCTCATCTCTGAGTCCAAACCTTCAGCAGCTCCTGGACTCAACCTCCAAAACGCCATCAGTTGCAAGCCTCTTTTAGCCACGATGAGTATTTTAGCATAACTAGGGCATTACCATTGGATCTTTTACACCTGTCAAACCCACCCATACATTTACCGTGGTTACCACTAGTGACATAAAAAACATGGGAAATAGCTTCAGAAAACTGGTAGACAAAAACAAGTAGCACAGGTGGGTTTTTTTTTCTAAAGCAACACATGCAAATCCACTACAGGGCTTACTATTTATGTTTCCCTTCTGTTTGTCTTGTAACATGGCTATTTGCACTGTTTCTGTCATAGGTTTCAATACAAGCAACTGAACGTCATGATCCTATTGAAACTGAAGAAACTTTGATTTCTCTGAGCCTGGATTTACGTACCCTGCCTGCTTTTTGTATTCTCTTATCCTACTGACTTTAGTTCTGAGCTGATGCATCTCTAGATGTCGTGGCATGCTTTGTAGTGCCAATGTTGTGAATAAAGCAGTACTCGATAGCAGGTGGGGCAACTAACATGCATCCAACACCATGAGCACCAGTTATTTTTCCATACTCTGTCTCTCAGAAGAGATCGCTGTTGGTTCTTAGCAACCGTCAGGGCTGGGATTGAAGACTATGACGAGTCTTTAATCTTAGAAATGACAAATCAAGAAGTCCTAAAATAAAAAGGTTGGAAGAGATGGAAAGGGATCTTTCTAAGCCTGTCAGACTGCTGGAGGTAACTAACACTAAGTCATCTGCCTTGCAGCACTTCAGGAGGTATAAGATATTTTTTTTTAGTGACAGACTTTTGAAGTTATCCTATAGGGTGCAATTATTGCTATTTCATGCTTTAGGGACAGATCGCGGGCTTCTTAATCACAAATTCAATAATCTGAGTAGTCCTCTTAAATCACATCCCAAGTAAGAGAAAACATTTTGTGAATGTCGTATGTCGTATGAAAGGCATAGAGACCTTTTTGCAGGGCAAGATGCAGAAATGACGGCTTCTCTCCCTACCAGACTTGCAAGCAAAGTGCAGGATACCATGCCAGACACAGACGAGCATGGCGCTAGCGGCACTCCAGCTGAATGCTGCGCGGAGCAGCCACATCTTCAGACGTTTTGTGAGGAGGAAAGGAATTTGGCAGGAATGAAGGGAGAAGCTGTTCCAGCCATGAGGGGCAGCGTGAAAGGCTGGACTGGGAGACAAAGCAAGCAGTCAGAGAGGAAGGGAAGGAAAATGGGTGTGAAAGGGAGGGGTGCAGAAGAACAGGGGAAGAGAGGAGGGAGCAAGCTCTAGCTGCATTCTGATTTACGTGACCAGTCCCCGGGAACATGTTACCAAACAAACTCACGAGGAATGACTGAGAAAAATATCCACCGCACGATCAATCCTCACACAGTTAGAACCTGGGATCCAGCTTCATTTAATTTATTATTTTTCCTTCAGCCCACGGATTTGCGTGCTATTGATGAAGACTTCTTTTCTCTATTATGTCATAGCAGGCCTCAGCCTAAATAATACCAGTACTGAACCTGTGACCTTTTAAGCCATGCTGTCAGGCAGGGGGGCTGCAGTAATGTGAAGCAGGGCTAACATCGAACCGGCAGGGTACAATGGCCCCATTATTGAGTTTGCTTGCACTTGTCCGACACTGGGTAAAATCCCCTGAACAATGTCAAGACCTTTTAAATGTCAAGTCTTCCTGGCTCTGGGCACTTGCGCCTGAAAGCTCCTAAAAGAGCAGCAGGGTCTGGACTGCGAAGAGTGATTGCAGGCTGTTTACGGAGGAAAGCGAGCAGGGGCAAATGAAAAGAAGAAAAACGTGCCTGGGAAAAGAGATTTTTGCAGCAATCTGTGAGATTTTGCCTAGTAATTAACTTAGGAATCATGCAATTGTTGCCAACAGTTGACCTGAGGCTGCCCTCTGGGTTGAGAGCTAAATTCTGTATTTAACAGCTACCGTGGGAGAAGCAGAGCAGACTGAAAGTAGTGGTGTTGAGGAGTATTTATTAACAAATCACTTTTAAAGTGGAGGGCAAATAGCCAATGAAATCTGGCTTGTGAATTTAATATTGTTTTGTTAGCATATGGTACAGCTCAGGGGACGTGAAGGAGGCATTTTTATTACATATGTGCATGTGACTGGCAAGGAACCCACAATGAGAAGACTGAAGCAAAAATAGATGTTTCTTGTAAATACATTTGAGCAGAGAAAATGAAGCACCACTGAAACTGTTCAAACAGTGATCATATTAATTCTTGTGAATTTTGAGCTGCATCTTGCAGGACGAATGGTCTGAACTCCCCGTAGCAGAAATGGGAATACACAAACAAGCAAGCAAGCAAATGCATGAATAGAACTTTTTTTTGTTGAAGTCACTTGTGCAAAACATTATTAATTGCAAGTCAAGACTTTGGAAAAGAAAAAGACCATCCGCAATAAAGTGATTTAATATGGATGGACTTGTCCTACGTCCATGCTCCAAAACTCCCACAGACTCCACAGAGTGCCCACCCCGAATCTGTTCCATCTTTTTTGTTCTTCAGTCAGAGTCCACTATTTTAACAACTTAACTGAGAGTCACAGAAAACTCATGAACTACAAAAGGAGAAGAAAGAGGCAAAAGATGTCCCATGTGAACTTGAATATATTCCTAGCATTCCCATTCTACCCTTGGAAAGATTTCAATGGACTTTGGCTCAAGTCTGTGAACATGAGGAAGGTATTGGGAACAACAGACATTTTCAGTAAAGTTCTTCTTCTGCACTAATTCCTTAGGAGCATACAATACTTCAAGAGTACTAGAAGATCCTTCTGCTAGGTACTTTACTTTTGGTAACTGCAGGAACTTCCTTGCAGACAAGTCTTTAATCCATTTACTACCCACCATGTGCTGCAGGCACTTACACTCATTTGGCACAGTATAGGACTGTTGTAATGGCAGCACTCAGTCCAGCTGAGCTAGGTATTTGCAGAAGTAGTGCAACGATCAGGAATTATTCCACTTCTTCTGAAACATCTTGTATTGCTGGATGAACAGTTCAAAAATGTCACATCTAAATCCATGACACATACAGGTAAAATGATACAACTATATCCTGCAGTCACATATTTCTTTGCTCCTCATATCTGTCACGAACTCACATGGAACCAGAATGGATTCAGACTTTTTTTTTATTATTATTATTTTTTAAATAAGGAATAGAACTCATACCACACTTGAGAGAAAAACTACAATATGAAGTTGAACGCCACACCATTCCTTCACGGTCTGATACTTTTCAATCTTGAATCAAAGATGGAAAGGTAAGGGGAAGGAAATCTAGGACTAGTGATTCTTCCACGTGCAAAGCAAGCTCTGCTACCTGATTTGATAGTTATTTGCCTCCCAAAAGCAGTCATAGCGTGTGACCAGGAATTCAGGCCACATAAAATTACAGCACCAAAAGACAAGCCTCATCAATTATTGTTTAGAAAGTACTTCCATTATAAGAAAGTTTTCAAGTACTCAGAACCTTCTTAAAGACGAAGAAAAGAAAAGAAAGAAGGGGGAGGGGGGAGAGCATGCTATCCTTAGGCAGAATATCTTCTACTAGTCCTGCGCCCAACAGACACTTTTAAAGAATTCTCTTTAGCTCTATTAGAGGTTCCAAGTAATTCTTGAAAGTTCATTTGTACTGCCTTATTTATATTTTATCATTTTGTTCTCTTTAATAAAATTTAGAAGTAAATTCAGACTCTGATGTGACTACCAGTGGCCTTTACCTTATGGTCCTTTCTCTTTGTTCTTACTTTCTGTCTCTTCATTTATCAAATGCTGCTACATTTGATGATCAAATATTTGAGTAGGATCCCTATCCATTACTTCACAGCTTTGTGGCTGACATTCATTTTAAAAACTACCGGGTGGAAGACAGAAAGGTAATCTTTTTTGCAGAGCTCCCAGCAAATAGGCATTAATCTAGTTTGAAGATCTCATTATTTAAAGATCTACTTTTAGTTCTAGGCACATAAATGCAAAATGTTCTCAACAACGTGTCTGATGATTCTTGTAGGATGTCCACCAAGAGGTCATGAGTCTCCTAAAAAAAAGTATTCATTATTCACAAGTGTTCACTGAGATTCATCACCTGTCTGCCGCATTGCCTGTGCACAGTTCATCGTGCAGAGCTAAGATTTGAATTTCCAATTGCTTTTACTAAACACAAGTCATAACGTTCATTTCAGTTTCTCCGTTGGCCATGTATTGCCTGTGAAAGAATTAGTTTGAGCAAACCCTAACGACTGAGTGTGAAAAGATCAAACCGCCTTCCAGTAATTACTCTGCAATACCGATTTGCTATTCACTATTATGAAGAATATTCCTATTTTGGAAGACAGAATACATACCACACACAAAAAGAGGCACCAATACAGTAAAAAAGAATTTGCTTAAAAATCACAGTAAACACTAACAGACTGTAAGTTTTGTGTGTAATGACCCAGCTGTGATTATTGCCGTGGCTGCAAATTCTGCTTGCCTGATGGGCTGCAGAATGATGTTGTATCGGTCGGATATCAAGAGCCTGACACTGCTGCGGATCAACATGGCTGGGAGCGTGCTGCACACAGCAGAGTGTGCCTCCCACACCCAGCTGGGCCCACAGCAAAGCTGCAAACCAGGCAGAAGGAGAAGAGGCGTATCTCTTCTGGAAGGCACATACATTGTGAGCATTTGGGGTCTGCTCAAATCCCGCTGTAGAGACCTTTCCGTTTCACTGGGAATCTGCATCTGGAAAGGCTGCGTGAGCAGCTGGAGCAGCTGTGCAAGGGGCAAGCAGAGGGACCGGGGCCTAACACCACCCGCCATGCACAGGTCTCATTCCTCCAAGAGCATCAGTAGCCTGAGCAACCTGATCTAGTTGAAGATGACCCTGCTCATTGCAGGAGGCTTGGACTAGATGGCCTTTCAAGGTTTCTTCCAATCCAAACTATTCTGTGATTCTATGGGTTTTTATAGAGCTGTGCAACCGCAACACTTGCAGCATGTGCTGTAGCATGAAATTCATCTGTGCCTAAGAATTTCAGGACAAACAACAGTAACTTCTTCATCCTTTCCTCCTCCTTTTTTCTCCTTCAAAATGGCATTTTCCTTTCAACACAACTGAAACTTGTAGCTAGGGTTTGGCAGAAGACACTTTGCTAAAGCAGCAGCCTTAAATTTCAAACAAATCTTAAAATAACTACAATCTTTGTGGAAGTTCAGAAAGAAAACATTTGTAAACTTAAAGATAAGGTGGGGCAGGGGAAGAGCCTGAGAAGAGAGAGCGGAAAAAAAAAATGCCTAGTTTGATAGCCATGGTGAAAGCACTCCACAAATAAGTGCAACATGGGCAACTGTACTCCCATGCCAGTCACTTACACACTTACAGCTCTAAGTAAAATAAGGTCCACTGATATTATGGTCTTCTAGAGAATTCACTTCTGCTACACTTGCACAGAGCTACCTTTAGTATAAATGGGCCAGGGCTCCACTGCTTTTGATCTTCCCTGGCCAGAAAAAGTGTTCTTAGAAAGCAACTTTAAAGTTGTGCATGTTGAATACCTGCTGACAGGAAATTTTAAATTCCCACCGGCAGAAGTATGAGCGCTAAGTGCTTGCTTGTCCGTCCAATTAGTGGGAGGAGAAAAAAAAAGGTGAAAGAAAGTATGCTATTTGAGTTCTCTGAACATTCACAACTTAACAACCCAGTTCAGTCCTACAATATTTGTAATCAGTCTATACAGTGAAAACAAAAAAGTACTTTTTATTGAACATGGATTTGAATAATGGATAAATTTAAGGAAATTGTAATCTGCTGTGCTGAGAAGAAAAGCAGTCTAAATTAATTGAATAAATTATTCATTGTAAATTACGGGCTCAAGTCTGCTACTGTGTCTTCGTGTATATATATTCATTTTCTGGCATCTCTGCTGAGCTTGCTAACGAGGATACCAATTAGTAACAATGGTACTGGTGGTTTTATTTTAGCTTTACTTGTCTCTGCATTTCCTGTTTTTGTCTGGTGCCAGAAGCTGATGTACTAAAAGGACATGGATTCTTCCATTTCAAAGTACAAACAAATAATAGCAAATAGACAACTTGTCTGAGCTTTACAGCTTGATCCTTCAGTCCAAAGTTCGAATTCATTTCAGCAAGTGCCCAGGCTTCGGTATAGGTATTTGGAATAAGCCTTGCAATGTTTGCTGTTGTTACTTGTCTCTAGTTATGACAGACCAAAATAGATATCAGGCCCCAGTAACAAAGAGACCTCCAACTTAGAGTACGCAAAATAAAGCTTATTCTATATCAAATACTTATGCTTGTATAGTGATTTGGAAAGATACATGCTGCATATCTGACTTGGGTAAATCAAAGTCAGGCAAATAGAGGCTTCACAAGAGACCCACTGGTGGGGGCACTTGAGCTGCTTCATGGATAGATAGTACAACATGAAGGGTTCAGCAAAGCCCTTAGTTTTTTTAACTAAATTCAAGTCTTTGAATACTGAAGGACGATGAAACTTTTTGTTAAGGATTAATGTAGCAATGAAGTGGTACTATAAAACCAGAACAAAACTTCTTCATAAACGAAACTGTTGATTGTCAAAACAACACCCTATGCTACAACAGCCACCACTAGACCAGGTTGCTCAAAGCCCCATCCAGCCTGGCCTTGAACACCTCCAGGGATGGGGCATCCACAAATTCTCTGGGCAACCTGTTCCAGTGTCTTACTACCCTCACATTAAAGAATTAAATTAAAGAATTTCTTCCTAATATCTAATCTAAATCTACCCTCTTTCAGTTTAAAACTGTTACCCCTCGTCCTATCACTCCACTCCCTGATAAAGAGTCCCTCCCCATGTTTCCTGTAGGCCCCCTTCAGGTACTGGAAGGCCGCTATAAGGTCTCCCTGGACCCTTCTCATCTCCAGGCTGAACAACCCCAACTCTCTCAGCCTGTCCTCATAGCATACGTGCTCCAGCCCTCTGATCATCTTTGTGGCCCTCCTCTGGACTTACTCCAACAGGTCCATGTCCTTCTTGTGCTGAGGACTCCAGAGCTGCATGCAGGACTCCAGGTGGGGTCTCATGAGAGCAGAGTAGAATCACCTCACTTCACCTGCTGGCCACACTTCTTTTGATGCAGCCCAGGATGCGGTTGGCTTTCTGGGCTGCAGGAGCGCATTGCTGGCTCATGATGAGTTTCTCATCCAACCAGCACCCCTAAGTCCTTCTCCTCAGGGCTGCTCTCAAGCCATTCTCCACCCAACCTGTATTTGTGCTTGGGATTGCCATCACCCATCCTTGATGTGTCTTTAGAGAGAGAGGAACTTGAAAAGGTGGTTGCAGTGCATATTCTGTTCATTCGCAGGTAGAGGTCAGCATGAAGGTTCACCTGGTGACACTGATTTTTAGAGAAAAATCCTAATGTCCCCTCTTGAATAAGGCTGAGGACTTGGAAGTGGCAATGCTGGTGCTGCCATCCTCTCCTGAAGGTCACTGATGTGATCACCTGGGCTCAGTATTCTCCAGGGATTGCCTATCAATCTATGCTGTCTATCAAACTACCTCTGGGATTAATTGCTCTACTTTTCTGTATAGCCCTGGGGAATCACACTGGCAGAGGATTGTTTCAAGAGGAACAGCGGGGAAAATGATCCTGAAGTTCCTTTCTGTCAACTGCTCTGCACAGACGAACGCACTCATTAGAGGTGTTGACCGGGGACAGGGGTGTGTGTGAGAACAACAGGCCATTCAAAAGATCCACAGAAATAGGAGATTGCTTTACTTTCTGTACTGCATAATCTGTGATTTGATGGATCGTTATTCAGCTTGGTTTCTGTTGATACGTAAAAACTACAGAGACCCAGTACTCCCTGGCAAAGGGTAAATGCCAGGTTGTCCTTCTTTCCTGCTTACAGAGTCTCTTAGTTCCTTGCTAGGTGCCCCCAGTGACAGCAGACTTGACATTGCCACAGTTTACATCAGATAGACAAGCTGTTAGGAGTCGAAAGAAAGCTGATTCTTTCCTACATCGGTGTTGATTTTCAGTATAATTAATCCCTGCAGTATAAATGGCATGGGACTGGATGCTGTTCCTTCTTTTTAAACTTAACAGCCACCTTTGCTGAAAAAGCATGGTCTTATTTTAGTTGCCTTTTATTTTGGATTCCAATAAATTGTGAAGATGGTATTCTGCATACACTGTGGTTCATCATTCATCCCTATAAATTTTGTTCTAAGGAATAGTAAACATCACACTTTTTACTGTATGACCAGTAAGTAATAAATAACAAAAAAATAGAGGATTATCATTCTGCAGATTACCTGGTGCAAAATAAAGAATTTCAAACTCACTTTATCCACTTTTAATTATTCTTTCAGGTGTTTGAAACTCCTCACCCAGCTGCCTCATATGTGCTAAACTTACCAGCAAGTAAGTAGCATGAACTTATGAAGTAATATTTATATATTTCACTAATTATAAATACAAGAGAGGGAGAGAGCAGCTAACTAAATGACAATCAGATCTGTGAAAGACTTCAAGGACAATGAAGAGGGACAATGCTTACAAATCAATGAGTAAGTGGAACCCTGCATTTACAAAATTTTCCCTGTTTTGTAATCATAAAGCAACGTAGCTGCTTTTTCCCACTGAAATAGGAAAGTGGCATGCCTCTAATTCTGAAAGACTTAGGAGGAAAATGCTTCTTTGAAACCTAAAACATTAATTTAACCCACAAGTATCATTAGTGCAAAACACTGCTTTTTATTGAATTCATGCTGAAATATAATTTTTCAAAATGTAATTTCTTATCAAGATGCCTTACTAACGTCAGATACAGGTTTTCACTAGGTCAGGCTTTAACCTGAACTAGCCTTCAGAGAAACACGCTTAAAGTCCAGGCAATAAGAAAGCAATTGGTTACAGCAGGGAAGAATTGCTTATGTGGACTACGCAGTTGTTGGATCATCATAGAATCATCATAGAATACCAGGTTGGAAGGGACCTCAAGGATCATCTGGCCCAACCTTTCTCAGCAAAAACACTGTCCAGACAAGATGGTCCAGCACCTTGTCCAGCTGAATCTTAAAGTGTCCAGTGTTGTGGAATCCACCACTTCCCTGGGGAGATTATTCCAATGGTTCTCATTGTGAAAAGTTTTCCTCTTGTGTCCAATCGGAATCTCCCCAGATGTAACTTGTGCCCATTACCCCTCATCTTGTCCATGTGACTCCTTGTAAAAAAGGAATCTCCATCTTCTTTGTAGCCACCCTTTAAATACTGGAACGTGGTGATAAGGTCTCCCTTAAGCCTTCTTTTCTCAAGGCTGAACAACCCAGTTCTCTCAGCCTTTCCTTCTATGTCAGGCTTCCCAGTCCCTTGATCATCTTTGTGACCCTTCTCTGGACCCTCTCCAGCCTGTCCACATCTTTTTTGCATAGTGGGGACCAAAACTGAACACAGTATTCCAGGTGTGGCCTGACTAGCACTGAGTAGGGTGGGATAATGACTTCTTTATCTCTGCAGGTGATGCCCATATAGATGCAACCCATCAATCCTGTTGGCTTTCTTTGCTGCAGCAGCACACTGTTTACTCATACTGAACTTGTTGATCACCAGGACCCCCAGGTGCCTTTCCACAGAGCTGCTCCCCAGACAGGTAGATCCTGGCCTGTGCTGTACTCCTGGATTATGTTTTCCCAGGTGCAAGACCTTACATTTGTCCTTGTTGAACTTCATGAGGTTCTTGTTAGCCCTCTCTTCCAGCCTATCCAGTTCTTCCTGCAGGGTGCTCTCCCTTCTGAAGTGTCCACTTTCCCACTCAGTTTGGTATCATCAGCAAAATTCATCAGGGTACACTTGATCCCATCATCCAGATCACTTATGAAGATTTGGACAGTGTTGGGCCCAGTATTTATCCCTGGGGGACCCCACCTGTGACAGGTTGCCAGCTTGAAAAGGAGCTATTTACCATCACCCTCTGGGTGCAGCCTGTCAGCCAGTTCCCCACCCACCGGGCAGACGACTTGTCTAGACCATAAAGCACCAGTTTCTCTAGGAGGAGGCTGTGGGAAACTATGTCAAAAGCCTTGGACAAATCCAGGTAGACAATGTCCACCACTCACCCCACATCAACCAAGCAGGTTACTTTGTTGTAGAACGCAATCAGATTCATCAAGCACAATTTACCCTTGGTGAATCTGTGCTGGCTTTTCCCAATCACATGCTTCATTTTACTTGTGATAGCCCCCAGGAGGATTTGTTCCACAACTTTCCCAGGTACTAAGGTAAGACTGATGGGCCTGTAATTTCCTGGATCCTCCTTTAAGCCCTTCTCGTTGATGGGGATGAAAATAGCCTTCTTCCAGTCTCCTGGGATATCCCCTGATCTCCATAACTTCTCAAAGATTATGGAGAGTGGCCTTGCAACAATATCAGCCAGCTCTCTAACACCCTCACCTTTGATTTGTAGGGGTCAAGCTCCTGTAATAGTCCACATACCAACTCTTCCTTCACTGACAGTGGGTTTGTGTTTGCATCAACCTGGATTTTTGTTCCCAAGGCCTGGGGCCCAACAGTGCTGGTAAAGACAGAGGTGAAAAAGTGTTGAGAACCTCTGCCTTTTCAGTGTTGTTGGTGACTAATTCACCTCTCCTGTTTAATAGCGGGCCAATATTTTCCTTCTGTTTCTGCTTGTTGTTTACATACCTGAAGAACCCTTTCTTGTAGTTTTTGACACCTCTGGCCAGTTTCAATTTGAACTGAGCTTTTGCTTTTCTAACTGCATCTCTGCATGCCCTGGTAATGCCCTTGTAGTTCTCAACAGGTATTTGTCCGCTTTTTCATCTCTGTTACACTTCTCGGTTTTGAGCAGACTCAGAAGCTTGCAGTTAGGCCAAGGGGGTCTCCTTCTCCACCAACTTCCCTTACCTTTAAAGGGGATGAACTGTTTTTTTGCCTCCAGGAGAGCGTTCTTGAAAAACTCCCAGCACTCGCTAACTCCTTTACCGTCCCTGGAAGCTTCCCACAGAATCCCTCCCAACCGAGCTCTGAGCAAGCTGAAGTTTTCTAAAATCTAAAACCTTTGTCTTAGTACTAACCTCCAGCATACTCATCAGGATCCCAAACTCCACAATATTGTGATCACTGCAGCCAAGGCTATCACTGCAGCTGAGGCTATCACTAACAGCCGAGATATTACAAAGCAGGTTTCCTTGGTTTGTGAATAGCAAGTCCAGCAGTGCCTCATTCCTGACTGGCATATCTAACATTTGTAGGAAGAAGCAGTCCTCTACACATTCCAGGAACTTGATGTACAGGAACATGTGAGCTGCTGTATTGTTCTTCCAACAAATGTCTAGGTAGTTGAAGTCACTCATAAGAACCAGGTTCTGTTGACCTGAAGCTTGCTTAAGTGACCCAAATATTGCTTTGCTGGCCTTAGCATCTTGGTTTGGAGGTCAGTAGCAGATGCCTACTGTGAGATCCCCCTTATTAGGGGCATCAGTTCAATGTCGTGCTTGGTGCAGGTGGCCTGGAGGAAGTAGGTAATACCGTCCAATCTGAGTGGTTAAAGGCAGTCTCCTAAATCCACCCACCCATTAAGAACCTGAAATCAATGTGCCCGTTATACCAAGGAAGGACAAATTCAACTGTTGTCAACAGGAGGCACTTGGCATCTTTGGGAAAGCAAAGCATTTTTATTTGGGTGCCTAAGTACATATTTATAAGCCTAAACTGGGTTTCAATAATCCAGCCAGGATGTATGGAAACACATACAAAGTTTCTAACACTGTCCATCCAGAGTCAACAGTCCTTGGCCTGTAAAGATCTCCATAAATTGCACCTTTCTGTTGCTGCTGGGTTGCAATTGATCAGCCTTCTTTGGGAGGTATTGCCTTTTGCTAACCTGTTGCATTTAAGGTCTGTGTCTTGAAAATAATTTATGGTATTTTGTGCCCATCCACCAGAGCACAGGAGAACAAGAAGCAGAGTTTGTAAAACATGACCTGACACTTCTGGAAAATGCATAGTACACTAAATCCTGACACCTCCTCCCCAGACTCCCGATTCAGCAAGGTAGCTACTCAGGTAGCTGCTGTGACTTCAGTACAACCCCTTACGTTCTGAACTCTGCATGTATTGAAAACTTTGTTGAATCATGGCAGCTACTGGTACCGGTGTCCACACTCATTGTGTGGATGCCTACTAAAAGAAATCCGCACATGAGATTACCACAGCCCAGTTCAACACAAAGACCGAAGTTTCACTATAGAGTCCCACAGAGGAGAGAACTCCCGCTGCGGGGAGCCAGCACACCCAGCCACATTACAACCGCAGGGTATGTATGTCTGAAAATGACCCCAGCCAAGCAATACCTACACATATGGTCTTTTGCATTGTTTTAGTCAATGGTAGAAAAGAATATTTGTTTCAGTAGAATTAAAATGAAAAAAAAAAAAAATTACCCTGACAATATAAAAATGGTATCTAATTTTGTTTAGCTCATTCGGTGCCTGCTAACCTCTCTTAAAAATGCATCAATTTCTAAACAAAATTATCTGCATTCCCTTTCTTTCCTTCACTACCCATGCTTTCTGATTCTAGTATGAATGTGTGTATTGCTTTAATCAGGACAAAAAAAAACCAAAAAAAAAACCAAACATCAATACCACCACTGATCTAGCCATGATTGCTTCCTTCGAAGTTACAGGCAACAGGCATTTGTGCCCAGAAAGTACAAACTTTCAAAAAAAATATCAGAGCATTTAGAGAGTGCCATGCTGAACATGAGGGGGAGGTTCAAGAGGGGTACAGTGCTAAGCACACTACTCACAGTATCATGCCCACTGCATTCTCTAACACTGTATGTACAATGACGTTAGTGCTGTTTTCTGAGATATACGCTACAGCTTTGATCCAACTGTTACTGTCTTGCAAACTGTTTGCAAAAAACCTTTACCTCTTCTGGGGAGGAAAAAAAAAAAAAAAAAAGGTAATCAGATGTGCAGGCAACCCAGACCAAATTCTAGATACGGGTGAGATACAGTACATAAGGCTGAAACTTTAACAATCACACTCATTGCTCTCATTTTTGTCTATCTTAAAGTCCTTATACAAATGCTGAAAAAAAGAAAAAGCAAATATCTTTGGCTAGAAATAAGAGTGCCACAATAGACCAAGGAAGACTGGCATTCTGGTTTTCCATGCTAAGGCCCGATGCTGCTTCTCTTGAACAGATACATCTGTTTCTAAAAACTGTGTTGGAAAGTATGACCACTCCAATTAATATATTCAGGTTAATGAAAGACAAAAGAAAAAATGAAGATTTTCCATAACCAGTCAAGAAAGGACACAGTGCCGATTATCAGAATGTGTCAGTTTCTGGTTGCTACGCTGTTAATTGACTACTTGCACTAGGACATGAAGTAAATCTTGCGGATATTTTCTAAAGCACATGTGACCGCTTGTTATTCAGAAATTCTGCGCGTACATGGTTGTGTTTTTTTTTTTCTCTTGGAAAAGAGACATGTTAGAAAACTTTCTGAGGCCACAGAAAGGGAGAAATTTTTTTTCTCCAATCATATTATGGACTCTACCTTTATTACAGGAGTAAATGTTCTAGTTTCTGCTATTTATAAGCCTGGTTACTCCTAGCGTGGCTTTAGCACAAGTTGCTTTGACAAATGCAGAGTGGGAATTATTCTGAGAAAGGTGTTAGTAGAACCATCCAAGTGTGCCAAATATATTAAATAAAAGCTTTATTGAAATAAATACACGAGGTGAAGAGCTACAATAGTACCTACCTACCTCACTGACAGGTTAATAGCTCAGTGTTTAAAGGCAGAAAAACAAGAGTGGATGAGAACAGTTGATGGGTTGTGAGGTGCCATGCTTGACCCTTTTTGTATACCAGACTCATATAACTCCTGTTTCCAGGCCGTACAAATTAATGCATTGCTTTTTGGAGAACCTGATTTCTCTCCACTTACAACCCAGGTAGCCTAGGAGCTCAAGCCTCTTATCTTGGGCACGTAATATTTTGACTCCTATCTATAGCCTTCCAGGTTTACACGTCTCGGCACTAACCTCAAGCCATGCCTTGAATTTACCCTGCTTAAGTTTGGCCCCCACCATTCCAGATGTGTCCTACACCACTGTTTGCAAGTGGGTCCATGGATTGGTCTCCCCAGTGCTGGCACTGGAGAAAAAAAAAAAAACACCTCTCACTTGCTTTGTGCGCAGCTTTTGTGCCAACTTGTATCTTGGCCTAAGATAAAGGCAAGGGGGTTGAGACTGGGAAACAGAAATACAGGGGAGGAAGTTGGTCTGAACACCAACAAGGAACAATTCTGGCAATAACCCTCCAAAAGTATTCCATATGTGTAAACTTTGCTGATGCTTATACTCAATTCAGGCAAGAATTGACCTAAATGCAAATCATGCTATAAAAAAAGGGATAAGTGAGGACACTAAAACTTTGGCTCATTTTTCTTCTTTTTTCTCCTTTTAGGGAAGAAAAATGACTAATACCATCATTCATGGCACTCAAAGGGCTCTGTGGGAGAATAAGGTTCAACTCAGTGAGTTGTGTACAAGTGTGACTCCAAAAAAAGTCTAAATACTCACCTCAAAGCAGTCAGTATATCAGGAAAGCTGTAAGGATGTAGGAATCATGTGGAACAAGAATTTGAATCTGAGTTCCCTACACTGCAGATCCCAGCTCCAATTGGAATTATTTTCTTTTAAGGTATCTAAAAGTTTTACGGGAGAGGAAAGCAATTTCTTGTCCAGACTAGCTAAAAGCTGACACAGCACTTGGGCTTAGAATACCTATTTGCAGAGGCACATGAGAAACTGGAAGACTCCTACCAGCAATGCCCTTCACAACTGTGCAGGTCAATATGGTTCTATATCGGTGTCTCTGATGGACTTTGTATTTTGCCCAAACCAAGAGCTGCAATGCTATTTGTCATTCAGCCGAGAACCCCGGGATCTAACGGTCCCAAAATGGCAAGTGGCAAAATTTACAGGTCTGCATGAAACGTCTCAGAGACATACAAATATGACCCAAATTTGGTGAGAAAGACAGCATAACTTTGTGCAAATATTGGCATTATTAGCAGCAATGGCATGAAAAAAAATTAGAAAACCCAAGCGAACCAAGAGAACAGACTTGGGAAAAAAATACCAGACCTTATATTGACAGACATGGCATCGATTCTGTAAAATTAATCCTCTAGAGGAAAACTGAATACTAAGACAGACAGACAGACTGTAAGAGGAATAAAAAGGAGTGGCTGAGCTGGGAATTCACCACTAAACTCCTTTCCCACTAACAACAGCAGGAAAAAAAATGAATGCAGGTTTCCAGAGCACCAACCACATTGTTAATTAGCAATATAATTTGTGCTGCCTTTAATGATGGCTTATTCTGCTCTGGTTGTCAGGAGGAGAAAAGAGGAAGGGCATTTGGAAACCTTATGAAAAATAACCACAGTTTTAGGGCATCTGGGCTTGAAAAATGTACAGCTGTTGATGGATTAAAACACACACACACACAACTCCCATAAACATTCGAAGAATAATAGATGGAAGGAAAATAGGTAATAAGAGAGTGAAAGATTTTGTTTATAGACTTGACTGGTTGACTAGGGTATAATTATGGGACCTGCTTCCAATCCATCCTATGTAAAATAATTGGTGTGTACAGGGGACGGATTTGTTCATAATAAATGGATCTCCTCACGATGGAGCAGAATGATATCAGTGTGAATACACTAGAATGACAGCATAATTTAACAGGAGTGATGCTGGAGGGTGGACGTTATTAGCTTCAGCATTTCTGAAAACATGTTATACTTGCAGGCACATCTTATTTTCACACAAAAGGTGCACAAGGTAAAAGAAGGGTCAGTCTTATAGATCAGAAATTTTAAAGAAGTTAATTAGATTGCACTAATCTTTCAACTGGACTGTTGCCAAGCTGTGCTAGGTGCTGCAGAAAGAAAGGTGGACAAAGGTTTAGGCAAAATTGTTCACGTCTGTTTGGTGAGGAACAGGTACGGAGAATGTCCTTAACTGTTCTCCCAGAGCTAAGCCAAACAAGGCAGGTGAGAATAACACACAGTGCAAACACCCATTGCATTGTTCTGTCCCCAGCCCCCACCCCAAGAAAACCCCAAACAAAACTCAGTGGTGTTCTACCTAGGATCGGACTCAGGGAGCCACTCCGCTCCTTTCTAGCGTACTTCAAGTTCCAGCATAACTTCAAGTTAGGTCTGGCTACAGAAGAGGCACCAAAGTTCATTACAGGCCTCAAGTAAAAGGATCTTCATCCATGGCCCCAGTGGAGTTTTAAAATCCCCTCTGTAGTTCTGAAGGACTGAGATGTGTTCAATGCATTGACCTTGCATTTATGGATCATCTTCGATGAACTTGGCATTCTCATCAGAATTAGAGCAGTTCAAATGTGCTCCAAGTTAGCAGTAACCAAGACCTTACCATTATATGTTACATGTGTTCTCGCAGACAGCCTTCATGAAAAACTATCCCCACCAACCCTACCAAAAACCCTACCAATTGCTCTTGGGGACCGAGGATCTGGAGATAGTCCTTCCAGCTGAGGAGGGTGATATACTGGCAGATCAGCATTACAGTACTGCCATCATTACTAGATACCTTTTTCCTGACAGCAGCAGGCAAGGCTACTGAAAACAGGAACAGACTGTTAGATCTGGACAGTCCAACTTAGTGAACAGAACTCTAGACCAGGAGTAAGGACTTCTGGGTTGTACAGCTGACTGGGCAGCTGTCTCTTTTGGCTTATTGTTGTATGAGAGAGTCCATCTTGCCTAACCTTTTTGGGTGTTGTAGATCAAAAGAAATAGATACTATCATTACTATATTCGCTGATACAGTAGCAGACACAAGTACTAAAAGAATTCCAGAAATAAGCTGTTCTGAAGTGTGCAATAAATAGTACTAGTATTACTACTAGTCACAATTAGTTGCTGAGCAGAGAGTTGCAAAGAGTTACTTGAGGGTAATATACTGTAATGTATACCTATATTCAGTGGAAAGAAATAAGAGGGTATCTCTGTGGAAAAGCCATTTAAAAATATATACTACACAGAAGAAAATGTGGTCGATGATTTATGTAACACACTAATATGCATTGGCATAATTTATTTATTTTTGTTAAATATCTGTTAATTTCATTTTGGAGGTCTTCATCCCCTGCTTACAATGCTAGGTTGACAAATCCTCCAGAGGCTGGCATAGATCAAAGCTATAACTTATATTTTAGTTATGTGCACTCCAAGATACTTGCTCCAATTTGAATTTATTAAGAATAATTAAAAGTATATGTCAGAAGGGAAAGGACATAAAATACACCACAGCTAAGTCACAAGCCTTGCCAAAAGTTAAATAAAAACATTCCCTTCCACCAGCTTTCCAAGGAAGAGGAGCCAAATCTATCTCTGGAGCAACTCTACTGAAGTCAATCGGGTGGCACAGGGAACACGTTTGGCCAGTGCTACCTGGCACATGGCCTTCTAGGAAGCATTGTGATTTATTAACAGGTTGGCCACATTACTGTCTTCGGTATCTCAACTGCATCATATCTACTCTGCAATATACATTTCTCCACTGTACTATCCCACTCACACCAACAGAAAACTAGCAAGGAATGACTGACCATAAAGCACTACAGTAGGTAATGCGAGTAAGATTTTAGTCAGGCAATTTTCTCTTTTCCCTGCATCCCACTGGTTTTATTTCCTTGTCTGGAAAAGGACACAATTTACATTGACATGGCTGACGGTTTCAGGTAAACTCTGGGCTCCGGTCAATAAGCAGTAACAGGTACACAGGTTGGCGTGTCACAGAACAGCCCAATCTTTGCCGCACAGATGCCAGAACAGCTTATGTTACAGCTCCTGAATCACAGTAGCTTACATTGGGCCATATTAAGACAACACAAAATCAGTGGTGTGAAAACTGACAGTGATAACTGAAGTAGGGTACAATTGCCAATATAACAAAGGACAATTCCAAGCCAGCACTTCCTTTTTCAGAACTGGTTTTGCTGCATTGTTAACTTAAAACATCACCTCCTCTCTGAAGGGGAACACCCACATCGTTTCCTTCCTATTTATTTGTCTTGTTTTACCATGGATGCTGCATTGTGATCTGCTGGAGGGAGTCCATGCCACCCAAAGGCTTTCAGGAATGGACATGAACAAGGATGCTCCACCTTATGCCCGTTTAAACACCGTGGCTGTGGGAAGCCTAGCTGCAAAAGGTTTTGTAGCCATGAGCAGCAGTCAATCCTAGTCTCAAGGAGAGTCTCAATCCCACTCCTAACATGGTGGCTATCAACATACTCGCTATCACTCTGTGGCTTATTCTCTTTTTTAGACACTTTGCAGGAACACAAAAAGGTAGGAACAGCTGGTGAACACAGACTACAGCATCTAGAATCAAACGGCTTTCTCCTCCCCACCTAAAATTGCAGGACCAATGCCATGGAATTGCCTTCTCCCAGAAACTGGTGTAGCCAAAGATCAAAGCAATAAAGTAACCTTGCAGCTCAGAAGAGTCACTTCTCCTTAATAACAGCCTTAAAGGATGGCCCCAGGAACACGGTTCTAAAGAAACCATTTAGAAACAATCTGATGCTGAAATTAAATCTAAACAGTAATTAAAAAACAACAAAAAACTACACATCAAGTCTAAGGAGATGAATAGTATAACACAGAGGGGGAAAGTGCTTAGAGTTCTTCAGAAAAAATAAGCAGCATTTTTTTTTTCTACTGCTGTGAATTAGGAAAGCATTCTACAAACTCAGATCAACAAAATGGTTCAGAAATAGGTTTGCAGGTGGGCTGAGGTGGATTTTACCCTGCAGATGCTTATGCATGTTATGGTCTACTTCTTAACTTTTAATGAGAAACAAAAGCGTTAATTAAACAGCGTTCTCTTTTCCATTGCAAACTAGACTTCCAAAGCAGATAAACGCCCATAATAGATGAGTAAACTCTTAGTTACTTGAAAATTGTGCTTGGCTGTCTTTGAGTCACATGAATGTGGGTGTCAGAGAAAAGGACATATGTTCTGAAAAGCCTCAACAGGAATTAAACCTGAAATCAAAAGCCTACATATTAGCCTTTACTGAGGAAGCGAATATCAGGTTCAGTCTAAAGATAATTAGGTAGGCATCTAAAAATTGATGCTGTAGTAAGTTAAAACTCTAAAAATCACACATTGAACTAATTTTGATATAGGTTATTCTCTTTCTCTCCTCGGTACCCTCTATAGTTGATCTTAGAGTAGTCTGCAACATTGCCAAACAACTTCGCAAATGGTGTTTGCGGTGAAGGTGCCCACAGAATCCTCCTCAAAATCTGTGTATATGGATGTTGTCACTGATACCCATTCTCATTTCTTTTTTCCTCCATCATCTCTAATCCAAGGAAATAAAATGGAAAGAATTATGGAAAACCAAGAAACCCAGATTGACACATAAATACAACAGGAAATGCAAGAAGAGATAGCAGCTGACTCTCCACTGCTTCATAATCTATATAGTCATTTAGATCTATGCAACATGATCTGAAAATCCAGCTGTGCTCTTTCAATTACACTGTCATCAATAATAAAAACTCTGCATTCAGAATTTATCTCACAGTTTTGTTGCCGATACGTGAAACAGCAGTGTACAGCTTGTTTTGCCTTTCTATCAAGCATACATAATAAGCAAAATCTAAAACACAGGCTCAAAGAAGGAAGATTTGTCAAATAAAAAGCGCCTTTTTAAACAATTTTTTAAAAAAAACCAGAAAATTGTTTGGTTTTTTGTCCTTTTTGTGTTTTGAGTGTTTAGATAACGAAAAAGACAAAGGGCTATAACAATCATTGTAAGTACTACTGGTAAAGAAAGTCCATGAGTATGCTATACATACAAAAACAACCATGACAGTGGGAGGTATTGTTACCGTTCATGAAATTTTTTGATTAACTGTGAGGCAGATTTCCCATATACATATTATCAGAGTTCTGCAGAATAAATGCACAAACAGCATAGCTCAAACAAAGGGCTAACAAGAATGTACCAGCAGGTGGGAATACTGGAAGAGACAACTGCCTGTAAATATGCCAAGGTAAAGAGAACAACTTGGGAAAGAAATGAACCTGCAGCATGACTCAGATGAAATTGGCTGAATATAACAGAAGCAGCATAGGAAAGAAACATCCACTAGAAGCTACAGAGAGCTGTGTTATTTGCGTAGTCAACTGAATAGATTGAGCAAACACCAGTTGCGTCAAGTGCCATGGAACTAAGACACAAGAGACAATGACAGGCTTAACTTCTGCTGATAAAGGGCAGGAGGATGAGGGCTTGGGCAGGGAACCACAAGTGGACATGAATCAACCACAGTGACCTACCTTTGGTGTATCTCCATGACCTAGAATTGCAGGTTTTGACTGCAGTATCAGCACTGTAGGATGGTGCAAACCCAGCATTAACCAGGGAGGGTTGATCATATTCATCCCCAGTCCCCTTTGTTCGGGCCACTCCAGGGGACATCCTACTCCAGCAAATTACATGCTGAGGAAGAAAGAGGGGCCTCACTGTGATATGGGAAAAGGGTGGTTGGCCTTGTTGCAGCTGGGATAGAGTTAATTTTCTTTCTAGTAGCTGCTGTGTTTGGGATTTAGTATGACAATAATGTTGATAACACGTATTGTTTTAGTTGTTGCTAAGTGATGTTTACATTAGTCAAGGACATTTTCAGCTTCCCATAGAAGCTGAGAGGGAGCACAGACAGGACAAGCTGGCCAAAGGAATATTCCATACCATAGACATCATGCTCAGTACATGAATGGGGGTTGGCCAGGGGGCAGGAATCCACGATCACTGCTCGAGTTGGGATGGGCAACTGATCATTGGGTGGTGAGAGAGACTTGTGTTGTATCATTTTATTTTGTATATTCCTTTACCATTATTATTATTATTTTCCTCTTCCCTTATTGTTCTATTAAACTGTCTTTATTTCAACCCACGAGTTTGTGGGATTTTTTTTTTCTTTCCCCCTCCTTTTCTCCCTCTTCTCCCGACCCTGGTGGAGGGTGGGGTGAGCAAGCAGCTGTGTGGTCCTAGTTGCTAGTTAGGGTTAAACCATGACAGTGGTCCACAAGACTCCTGTGCAACCTTGCAGTTTCTCTCCAGCTTTGGTTTGAGGAAGCAATATCCTCCAGATATAAATGCCGCCTTCTGTCCATGGTTGAAGGAACTGCCTCATTAATGTACTAACTTCATTTGGTTATGAAAGTTCTCATAATACTACGTGATCATGGTTGGTCATTAACTAGCATCTCAGACAGATCCCACTTCAGTGAAGTACTTTTTGCCCCTCCAAATATACCCTCTGCAGTTGCAGGTATATGCTGCAACTCTTTACTTTTACCTGCATATCTTTTTTATGCTCTATGCTAATATTCTTCTATTGGTGGGTAGAATGACCTCTAAGAGCCAGTTACTATTAATCAAAACTGCCATTAGGCATCCCTCACAAAAGACACTGACAGTAAATCACCTAGTGATCGTAAAGGGCTTAAGAGAGATTTGCAGGGAGAGATGCAATAGACATGTAAAGTATTGAACTGAAAAGGAAAAGCTGAAATAATCATAATGATATTTGTTTGAAGGGAGACACTGCTTCAAGCACAGTGATTGAACAGTGGTTTTCAAGAGAATTAATCTCCTGCATGTTAGTCAGCCTGATTGAATCATCCTGTAATATTCCACTTAGCTTATAATATTCAATGTTATAACAGCATCCGGAAATTTTCAATCAAGAAAGTTGTTTGGAAGCCCACATACTAGCTGAAATGCTAAATAAAAATATATTATAAATGAATGAATGAAAAGATACTTTAAAATCCATTTAATAGCTCTTTTTTTGAGCACTATAAATATCCATGGTTCTTGGTTGGGAGTTTGAAAAACAGCTGATCCATGATTTACAGAATCATATCTTCAGGTTCTCACAAGCCAACTTCATTGCTTACAAGAGGTACAAATTCATTTGATGTTTCCTTTCAAAATAAACCTGTCTGACATTAGAAGTTAACAGGGTAGGAAACTTGTAAACAGATACTTTAAAGAAATTTACTGAAATTCCCAATTTCATGTGTTTCGAGACTAAGAACAAAATTACCTCTGTTTAAGATAACCGTGGATGTTAAACCAGAATATATATAGGCAAGGGAGATGATGCCTTTAAAAATATCAGGGCTTTATCAGTCTTTGTCTTCTCAGGGCCTGCATGAAAGGGATATGCTAAAACCCTGCTTTTTCTCTTGTGCTATTTCTGAGATACTTCAGAAAGGAAGTTTCCTCAGCTTAATAACAAGAGAATAACAAAGTAGTAACAGAAAGTTCCAGACGATTTTGGCATTATAGATCATGCAGGCAAGGCAGAATGCTGCCTGGGTACCTTATTCTTTTAGATTTAGAATTGCACTTTGCAGGCAAGTTTTAAAAATATAAGTAGTAAAATAAGCATCCCAGATATCTTAAAAGAACACAAGCCCTGGTACCGTTCTCTGAAACTATTATTTGAAAGGAAATAAGGCCCAGGATATTCCTTCTCAGTGAGTGCGTGCATTTATCTTGGGCAGTATTCAGATTTGTTGCTTCAGACTCTTATGCCTATAGCTTCCCATCTCTGTTGCGCCTCTTATAAACACTTCGGGTAACGTTTATGAAAATACTTTGGCTGAATTCTCAGGGCTGCAGGCGTGACACTGGCATGTAGTCAGACAGCCTGGACAGACAGAGGCAGTTTCTTACTTCTCCTCTTCCTCCTCCCCAAATCCAGGGGATCCTTGACAGCGCCATCACTGCACTAGGAGCTACACATTCTGTTGGTGGAAAAATGTTTTTTCCTCCAACCCTGTTTTTCATTACTTAAGTCTTTAAATCTCTCTGGTTGGGCCTGCCCATGGTATTTTGTAAGGCGCAGCCCAGGCCTCAGGCTGCATCACGAAGTCTGGTACAGAGCCGGTCAGCGTGGAAATGGAAACAGGTTGGCCGTGTTCTCATCTCACCTGTGCCACTGGGTTATTGTATTACCCAGGGCAAGTCAGCTCAGCTCTCTGAATGTATAAAATAATACATATCCATCTCACAGGGGCGCTGCAAAGACTGATTAATTAATGAGCACTTGTAAAGCATTTTGGGAAGCTTGGATATAACCTGCTCTGTAAAGATAAATTGGTGGTGGTGTTATATTCTTTCCAGATTATTTCATTTTCCGTTTCCTTTCCCTTCACTATTACATGGAGCTGTAGCAAAACATGAGCACTGAGATAGGGAAGAGTCACTTGAGTAGCCCCTTCCATAGCATTCATAACGAGACGTGACTTCTCTTTGCTCAGACAGTAGGAGAATACTGTACAACTTCATCATGCACTCCTGCTTTTGTTGTTTGGTTGTTTTTTTTAGTATAGCCAGGTTTTATGATGGTAGAAAAATAAATGACTTATCAACTCCTTATAAATCTTACAGTCGAGAATGCACTTTAAGAGACCTAGGCAAACTACACTGGTACAGCTAAGAAAATTAAGGTGTACCTGCAAAGATGGCATTAAAAGAAAAGAAAAAGAAGAGCCTCAAAAACCTTGAATCTCCATCCCTCTCACAGAATAGCCTACTGCATAATCATTACAACTCCCTCCTGCACAGGTAAGAAAGGACACCTTTGAGTGAGATACATTGACCATGAACTCTTCACAGACAATCAGTAAAAGTTATTTAGCACAGATGTTGCTGTAATTGTGAGATACTGGGAAAATCAATGTTTAATGGCAGACTCCCAACTCCACCCTGGCAATGCTCTTGAGTTAACATCACCAGGCTAGAATTTAAAACATGTAGAACAAAATTAGCTGAGATAAGTCCTCTGAAGTTGTTATCGTCACTCGCAATATCCCATGGTTTTTTTTGATCCCTGAGTCACCCACAGATAAATAGATTGTGATTTATATCCGTGTACTTCTAACCTTTGCTTATCTACTGACAGTTTAGGGACGATGCTTTTGTGAAGTGCTGTGCATACATATAACATTATTCTTGGGGTAGGGACCGTCTTTCTGTTATGTTCAAACAGCATGTTTCAATATGCATGTTGTTTCAATATGAGGAATTATCCTAAAGGTTGAGAATCTCAGACAGCCATTATTAACGTAACACACAAATCATAATGCTTCAGCAAAAGGTGAGTATGGAAGCAAACACGGAGAAATAAGTGGTGTAAAATTTGGCAAGACATTGCCAGTGTAGCATTCTACTCATACCAATTCTGCATAAAGGATGAAGGTGTTGATGACACAGGTGACATCTTTCATTCTTTGTTTCATTTAATGAGAACATCCTAAATGGAACCAAACAGAATTTGTTTCACCTCTCACTCTCAATACGTGGTCTCACTCTCTTTCCTATACAGGAAATAGAATTTTATAAGCTTAGTGACATTTCCTACATGGCATACAGGAGTTTTACCAACAATTCACAGATGTACACACCACACAGAGGGGTAAAATGTAATTTGTAAGGATGACTGACTGATCTGTATCCATCTGTACATTCATCCCAGGATAAGCTTTCCATCTGCTGCAGATGCTAGCTACGGGGGTTTTGCAATTGCAGCTTTCGAAGCAGGGAGGCATCTACAGTATACCTAACGGGCTGGCTAAGAGACAGCGTTACAAGGGTAGTCAAGTTGCACAGAAGGGCTTTAAGTGGGTCAGAAATCCAGCTGCAGAACTGCGTGACATATTCCATCTGAATTAATACCACTTAAAACCTGCATAATCAGAGAGAGTACCAGTAGAAAACGTCCTCTGCAAAGGTTTACTTTTCTTTGGTGTTCACATTCAGAAGTGCTTCTGTCTATAACAGGAACTAGGATCCTGAGCTCTTTGTTGCTTTATCCCCTTGCGTTCCCTGCATGGGAGTGTTTATGCGTGTGACCTGTCTGTCTGACCTTAATTCCACTGAATCCCTCTCCTTTTTACTCCCCGTACCCAGTGAATTAAGGAGCACACTGACTAAAATGCTGACGCTATTGACCAGGCTTCCTATCTGCTGCCTTGAAGGCTTTTGGCTTGCCCATCGCAACAAAGGTGGTCTCTGCTGTCACATATACAACTACATACTCAGAGCGAAAAGGAGAAAAGACGGACAGAACTGAAATAGCACCTCAACTATCAGAACAGCAGCTGCAGTACTGAACCACACAGGGCCCCAATCTATGGAGTACAGCACAACATTTTTACAATCTAGAACTTGAGTACCTTCCAACACACTACGACACAAAGTGACTAATGTCTGCCACGTGGTTTGCATTTTCTCTCTCACACCCACACCCACGCACACATGTACAAACTGTGTGATTTAGGAAAAAAAAACAAACCTGTCAGTGCAATATGTCTAAAAGCTGGGGGGGGGCGGGGAGAGAAAAAAGAAAATAACTTGGGCACATCTTGATTGATGGCCAGAGTTTACAGATTAACGAAAAAGCTACTGTGACTGCATAGCCACATAACAAGTTTTGCACACTTCTTTTTGGGGTCTAAGACATTTCTAAAGATAAGGCTGTTTCTGCCATGGGAGTAATTACATTCTTCAGTAGATACAGTCACTGGTATAAAAAGCAATAAAAAGACATATGAGGAAAAATGCCTGTAATACAATGCTTTGCATGTGGAACCTATTTCCACAATCAGCATCTTATTCCAAAAGGTACCTCACTGACTTTTTGGGAGTATTCAGGAACTAAGGTGTATTTCAGTGGGCACAGTTTTGTTACACTCTAGCTGTTACAGAAATATTTGGGTAGAGCAGAGCAACAGAGCAATTTGGAAATTGCGAGTTGCTGACCGCTTTCCATATGGAACTATTCATACAAAGAGATATAACTTTCCTGTTCCATTTTAGGAATAAGTGATTAACCAGTCACATTGTACCTCTGATATGATTTCAAAAATCCATCCAACCATGCCAGAATTTCTTCTCTAACAAATAAACCGCTCACAATCACTAAAAGCGCTGAAAGAAAAGATATGATTTTGCCCAGTAATTTTCCTTTGTCACAACTAGACCCCAGTGATACAGGTTCACAGAAAGTTCTTCAAATGTTTTAGGGTGCCCGCATTCAGGAGGATTCACAAGAAAGGGACAGAATTATTTCCAAATCAGTGAAAAGAAGAAACACTCTGGGTCTTTTAGCTGCTCTCACACACTGAGCAGTACATTACCAGCTGTCAGGATCAAAGCTTAGCAGGAGTTCCTAAAGGGGCAAGCAACTACATAGTGTGACGGCTGATTACACCTTCCCCAGACAGCCTCGAAATGGGAACATTATTAAAACAGGATTATTTTAAGGTTGTGTTCTTAGTGTCTCCGTCAGACTGAGTTCATGCCGTAAAAGCTGTAATTAACAGCACAAGTAAACCACAGGCTGAGGTACGCCCGGTGTAGCCTCCATCCCTACCTCTGATCAGAAAAATTACAGCCGGAACATTTAGTTTGTAAATATGGACGCATATTACAGGACACCCACCAGTATTTCGTACTATTTACTTTCTTCCTGCCATTGACTCATCTAAATCAGACTCATGTTGCTCAGCAAACCTACCCACCACGGTGGCCAAACCAAGATGCCTGTGAGGATCGGTGCCACCTTCACTGGCGGTCCTGCTGACGTCCAGGTCCTAGCGGTGTAGTGCAAGCAGCAATGCCACAGCACAAGCAAATGAAGAGACCCAATGCGGCTCTGTGCTGGCTGAAATACAGTGAACGCATTTTTCCTGCCTTAAATAATTAGGATTCCACTTCTGCCACCAATGAACGCCTCAGTAAAACTCTCCTTGCTTTCAGGATAAGGCTGAGTCCTCACCGATTGGGAAATTTAAAAGTTTCTAGACTCTCAGAAAAAAAAAAACCCTTAAGTTAAAATGTGTCCTTTTTTTTTTCCCTCCCCTTAATTTACTTGTCCTTCTTGGACCTACAAGTATGAGATACAATCCTTGCAAGGAAAAAAAAATAAAAATTGGAATTTATTAGGAACAACAATTTATTAGGAACAACAAGCTTTTACAGAATGTTTTGCTGCCCTTCTGTCCCAAATGAAATTAAAAGATTGGGGTGGGGGGGGAGTTGGGGGCGGGAGGGAAGTAGAAGGGAAAGAGAGAAAAAGTCCTTAGTTTTTTCCCCACAAATTCAGGAAAAGTTCTTTGTTAGTAAAAAAATGATATGCTAAATCCCATCATATAATTTGACAGTTATTACTCAAGATGGTGGGTAGGACTGTGGCGGTGCTTCTGTCCCCGAATATTAAACAGTATTTTGGGAAGCTGCTTTTACCTACTGCTCTGAGGAAGGAGCTCCATCTCCCACAGGATTACAAAATGCCATTTAAGGTCTCCCTTTTGAGTCCAAGTTCTGGTAAAGTTCTAATGTGCTTATCTTTCAGTACCTGATAGGAATACATCCTGAGATTCACAGAATCATGCAATCTATGTGTGGAAAAGACCTCATACACTTTATTTTTCTGCAGAATCACGGAATCTTCAGAGTTGGAAGGGACCTCTAGAGATCATCTAGTCCAACCCCCCTGACAAAGCAGGATTGCCTAGAGCACGTCACTCAGGACTGCATCCAGGCGGGTCTTGAAAGTCTCCAGAGAAGGGGACTCCACAACCTCCCTGGGCAGCCTGTTCCAGTGCTCTGCCACCCTCAAAGTAAAGAAGGTTTTTCTCATATTTGATCAGAAATTCCTATGTTCCAGCTTGTGCCCGTTACCCCTTGTCCTGTTCCTGGGAACCGCTGGAAAGAGTCTGCCTCCATCCTCCTTAAACCCACCCTTTAGATACTTGTAAACGTTAATAAGGTCCCCCCTCAGCCTTCTCTTCTCCAGGCTAAAGAGTCCCAGCTCTTTCAGCCTTTCTTCATAAGGGAGGTGCTCCAATCCCTCAATCATCTTTGTTGCCCTACACTGGACTCTCTCCAGTAGTTCTCTGTCTCTCTTGAACTGGGGAGCCCAGAGCTGGACACAGTATTCCAGTTGTGGCCTCACCAGTGCAGAATAGAGGGGGAGGATGACCTCCTTCAACCTGCTGGCCACACTCTTCCCTATGCAGCCCACAATTCTGTTGGCCTTCTTGGCGACAAGGGCACATTGCTTGCTCATGGATAATTTACTGTCTAACAAGACCCCCCAGATCCTTTTCTTCAGAGCTGCTTTCCAGCAGGTCCACCCCTAACCTATACTGGTGCCTGACATTCTTCTTCCCCAGGTGCAGGACCCTACACTTGTCCTTGTTGAACCTCATTAGGTTCTTCTCTGCCCAGCTCTCCAGCCTGCCTAGGTCACGCTGGATGGCAGCACAGACCTCTGGGGTGTCAGCCACCCCACCCAGTTTGGTATCATCAGCGAACTTGCTGAGCACACACTCTGTCCCCTCGTCCAGGTCGTTGATGAATACATTAAACAACACTGGTCCAAGTATTGACCCCTGGGGGACACCACTGGTTACAGGCCTCCAACTCAACCCTGCTCCATTAATCACAGCCCTCTGAGTCCTGTCACACAGCCAGCTCTCAATCCACCTCACTGTCCCCTCATCTAGTCCACACTTCCTCAGTTTCCTAAGGAGGATGTTATGAGAGACAGTGTCAAAAGCCTTGCTGAAGTCAAGGTAGATGACATCTGCTGCTCTGCCCTCATCTAGCCAACCAGTTATAACATCACAGAAGGCTATGAGATTGGTTAAGCAGGATTTACCCTTGGTAAATCCATGTCGACCACTTCCAATAACTTCCTGCTCTTGAACATGCTTGGATATGACATCCAGAATGAGTCGCTCCATTACCTTCCCAGGGACGGAGGTGAGACTAACCGGTCTGTAGTTCCCCGAGTCCTCCTTCCTGCCCTTTTTGAAGACTGGAGTGATACTGGCCTTCCTCCAGTCCTCAGGCACCTCTCCTGTTCTCCATAACCTTTCAAAGGTGATGGAGAGTGGCCAAGCAATAAGATCTGCCAGCTCCCTCAGCACTCGCAGGTGCATCTCATCAGGGCCCATGGACTTATGGATGTCCAGATTGGCCAAGTGGTCTCTAACCTGATCTTCCTCTACTGGGGAAAACTCTTCCTCTCTCCAGACCTTTCCCCTTGCCTCCAGGGCCTGGGATTCGTGAGGGACAGCTTTAGCAGTGAAGAATGAAGCAAAGAAGGCATTCAGCAGCTCTGCCTTCTCTGTGTCTTCCACCACTAGGGCGCCCATCTTGTTCATTAGTGGGCCTACATTCTCCCTAGTCTTCCTTTTTCTATTGATATACTGAAAGAACCTCTTATTATCTTTAACCGTGGTGGCCAAGATGAGTTCTGCTTGAGCTTTGGCCCTTCTAATTTTCGCCCTGCATAGCTTCACTACATCTTGGTATTCTTCATAAGTAGCCAACCCCCTTTTCCAAAGATCATAAACTTCCTTTTTTTTCCTGAGGTCCAGCCAAAGCTCTCTATTTAGCCAGGCCGGTCATCTTCCCTGTCTGCTCGTTTTTTGGGACTTGGGGATGGCCTTCTCCTGAGCTTTTAAGAGGTCCTCCTTGAAGTAAGACCAGCCTTCCTGGGCACCTTTGCCCTTCAGGACCGTCCCTCAAGGGACACTCTCAACCATGCTCCTAAGCAGGCCAAAGTTTGCCCTTCGGAAATCTAAGGTGGCAGTTCTGCTGGCTCCCCGCCTTGGTTCACCAAGAATCGAAAATTCTATCATTTCATTGTCACCCACATGGGTACACTCCTCCAACATCATTAGACTTACCCATCTGCAAGTCCGCCATTGCTTAAGCATACTGAAGCTACTTACCTTAATTTTATGTTGTAAAGCAATCCCTCCAGTCCCCTCAACCTTCTCACTGCTTTCTTTTTCAATAGTTTTTTGGTACTAGTGTGCAGTGAGGTTATATGTCCTTCAGTTTGTAGTTTTTTTGAAAAGAATACCAGTCTCTACAATTACATCATAAGATTTCATAAGTTTAACACTTCTCCAAAAATAAACAAAACAAACCGGCATATTTTTTCCCTTCTGTGTATCTTTCAGAATTTTAGTTAGATTTATTAGCACTTGCAACTGTTAGTGAGAAGCCAGATCAACTATTTCTCTTTTTTTATTATTATTATTTCTGTACTGCCCATTTGCTGGCACAAATTATTTCACAGAACTCTTTACTGCTGATATGACCGAGCTCAGACCGAGAGGTTCAAAATGTCATTTACACCATTGCAGCCTTGTCTGATGTTCCCTACACTGAGGGGCAAAGTGACCATTACAGTTTCATGCCTGCTCTGTGCGCAATTCCCATAGGAGCAAACTGTGCTTCTTGACCCATAATGGAAGGAATCTCAAAACCACATCCCAAGTGTGCATGCATATATGTTCACTTTGGTGTTTGATCTTAAAACAGAACAAGTCCAGTCTGAACTGAATGATTCCTTTGCCAAAACCCCATGAACTTTCTATTTTACATTTCGGAAACAACGCTAGAAATGCATTAACTTGATGCACAACAACACAGTTCAGTATGCCACGACAGCGTGCAAATAGTTCAAAGCTTTAGCAAGCTCAAATACATACAAAAGACAGAATGAAATTAAATGCGTGAAGACATTCCAGTAAAAAGTCGATTTTGTACCTGAGCTACAATACTTCTAATTGAGTAAACTGCAATGTCTTTGATAATTTTCAACTATTATAACAATTCTATGAGTAAAATGGATGTAGCCAATTTAGTACAACTACATCAGTTAAATATGGTGGGGGGGTGGGGTGGTGGGTGCAGGAAGCAGAGCTTCCTAGAATCTTGAAAATTCAAGGAAAGAATGGAAAGTTCAGTCAACTGTTCATTTTACTCAAGGATCGGTCTAGAAGCAAGTCGCATATGAACATTCCTGTAAAAGACACCCCTGTTTCTTTGGTCTGCTTTTCTTATCACATAGTTCTCCATTGGAAAGGCCCCACTATCAGACCACCTCCTCCCAATCTAATCATAACATCTAAAAAATCATTTCATAATAGGAAGCATTTTCCTCTTTGCCAAAGGCAGCCATGATATTTTGGTGATATTGCTGAGCAGGGTTAATCTGGGAAATATAGGATATAATCAAATATGATGCTGTAAAGAGAGACAGGAGAAAAAGGTCCTTACAGGAAAGGGAGAAATGAAAAGCAGTTTGCCTGAATTTTAGCAGCATGTCACATTCCATTTGTCGGTTGAGTCCAATTACGCTATCCTTGAAACCCCATGTCATACATCATTATTAATTAGTTACTTATCAATTATTCCTTTTATTTGAAATTACCCTGCAAACACCTAAGTTCACACTCAGCCATAGATTTAGATGAGGTCTGAAACACAAACACAGTCTCAGCCCAAACCCAGGAGTACATCTGAACACCCTTCCCCATACATCTGCTGGGTCCAGCTTTCTGGTACTGAAGTAAAATTTGCCCTGACAAAGTTAGGATTTCAGAAGGTATAAGCCTAATTTAGTTCAAATTCTAACAATATACATTTTAATCCTCCTCCAGGCACATACTTGGATACTTTTTCATATCAAATCTAAACATCTCCCTGGAATGTTTCTTTAATGACCTTAGCGTTAACATCAAGAGATTAATCAGTCAACTGTAAATAACTCCAGACTGTCCATGAGAGTTTAAATTCTGCGGAAAAACTAACTATAATGAACAACAGAAAATTGTTTGATTTTTATTCTGAGGGCCCCTGCAAGAAAAAAATGTTTTGGAGAAGAAAAAAAAGCTAATCCCAAGCATAACCAACTACACTCATTTTGTCACTTCAACATCTCATTTAGCTTATGCCTCTGATAGATGGATATTTCACTCATTATTTCCTGTCTTCTCATCCAAATACCAAGATGGCTAATTCACTTTAGAAGAGCCTTTATTTATGACCCTCTCCCACCCTGCTTTCATTTCAGGGGGTGGGACCGGTAATGTTTTATTTTAATAGGTTTCTTTTAATGGACTACAGGATGTTGTTGTAAGGTCACTGACCACACTGACAAGAGAGAAAGGACTGTGAATCTGTATTATTTTCAGGTCACTGAGTGACCAAGAGAGAATGGGCTGTGACTGGGAAGTGCCAGCTTTCATTATTCCGCATAGGTCCCAGTGACCTTTCATTTCCACCATCCTTCTCTACCTCTGCTGCAAGAGCTTCCTCTATTCTATGCTTTTTCAGCTGTAAACTCCTCATTCCGATGAGGAAAACCGTCAGGAGTCTGGAGCAGTTTGTTCAGGACTGGTTTTGTCCCAGGCCTCTCCCCAGTTTGGTTCCCAAACCCTTCTCTGTAACTGTCACGCATAATGTATACAGCAGGGCTGTAACAGACAGCATTTTCAGCCTATGGCAAACACCCCATGGCTCAAGCTAACCCTGAGCAAACAACTACCGCTCACGCAGTTGCCTCAAAGCGCTGTGTTTACTAACACATAAAAGTGCAACCTAGTTTTCAAATAATACTGTTTCTCCGGGACACTCAGCTATTGTGAAGTTTCTTCTTCTAAATAAAACGGTTGTGCCTGTAACTGCTCTGCCTAAAATAGAGAATCTCTTAGCAGCAACAATACAAAATACAGTGGTCTGGGCTAAGCGACAGTAGTGTGTAGGAGAAGATGTTGTGCCTCTGGGCTTACAGAAAATACCCTACTCCTCCTAGTTTTTATCCATCACTACAGTTCTGCTGAGCATCTGCCTTTTCTGTAGTACTGCCAGTCTCCAGTCTGCACAATGCAGGTGTTGTAAACCATGTAACTACAGTATCATTTGATAAATAAATGAGACAGAAAAGTTAGGGAAGCTTAGACAATGAAAAAATAGAATAAGGGGAAAAGGATGGCACCTGAAGCAGAGCAGAAGAGGAAGATCTCAGGAGAGGCGACTGGGGAACCGAAAGGGCGGGGGGGAAAGAATGAATGTTGCTTCAAAATGTTTTTGCAAAAATATTTCAGTCTTTACTCTTCATTTATTCACAGTACTCTTCCTTTGAGTACTCCTCCACTGTCAATGATTTTTCCTCCCAAACCCGAGTTACATCAGAAAACAATGTAATGAGATTTCTAATTCTTAATTCAAAGAATTCTGAAGCTTTATAAAGGAAGAAGATATTCAGAACCAAAGTAGTTAATTGACATTTGGGGGGGGTGGGGGTGGGGAGGGGAGAGAATATGAAAGCAAGTATAAGGAATACACACAAACAATTAAACACCTATTTTTTGCATTCTCCCTACGAAACATTGGACACCGTCAGAGAAAAGGTAACAGATAAGGTGGATCACAGACCTTTGTTTTTTTTCTTTTGGATGTTTTGGATTTTTGATTGTGGTTTTTTTTTTATTTCTAAATGACAAAAAACAACTCCAAAGACACATATTGAGAACTGTTGGCTGCAAAAATCAAGATCAAGGCTCCTTCACTGTTCTCAAGCAAGAGATTGTCTCAGCCCTCATCACTTTTGCAGTTTACCATCCACCCTACCATCAGTCCTTTCAAAGACACAAGTGACGTTGCTCTGTGCACCATTTAGCAAGTTCCTGAAAATCTGGAAACCTGTTCTTACTCAAACATGGAAACTGTTCTGCTAACTTGTGCCTTTAGAGAGGAAGAAGGACATTTGGTCTAGATAGGTGAGACACAGCACACCAGAAAATTTTGCTTTTCTTAAGTATGAGATGTTTAGGACAGCTGAGAAAGATCAAGTGCCAAGTATAAATAGCCTGGGAAGCACAGGGCTAACAGCAGCAGAAAGAAAGATCAACAGGACCAAGGCACTTGGGTGAGAGGTAAGACACGGTAATTAGCCAGGGCTGAGTCAACAAAGAATATAAGGACTCACATCACAAAGTTTTATTGTTGCAAATCATTGATTGCTTACACACAATGCTATTTACTTTAATTCCACACGTTCATCACCACATCTGTCATTGGTGAATTGGCTCATGTTTTTAAGACGCTCACATATTACATTATAGCCACTCCATTTCACACTAACAGCAATACTACATAATTCATCACTGTCACTTCAGGCAGTGCTATGTAGCTGTCTTGACCTGTAAAAAGAGAGGCAATAAAGATGTAGAGCAGTGTGGCTCTTTGAAATCTAGTGAGTCAAGCCCTGTGGCAACATGCTTTCAGTGCTGAATTTCTTGAGCAAACTCCAGCTCAAGACAATCCTTCAGTGAAAGGCAGAGGAAAAGGATAAGTTTCTGTCCCTGTTGCCAATGATTAAAATCAACCGTCTGCTAGGGACTGTTACACAGATGGATAGGTAATTCCTAGACAGAGAGCTCCCCAGTTTTGAAGAATTTTAGAAATTCTGCACGGCTCAGACACATGTGACCTTCTGCATCCACCAGGCAGTGCCTGTTTTAATGAAAGCACATATTTGCTTATGCAAGCTGAAATTAGACAAGTCTGAACATCAGACATCCATCTGTATGCTCAGGGCCTGACAGCCTGCAAGGCAACCACATTTTCAAGAGCAGCTACTGGGGTCCAAGCAATCGTAATGTCAACCTAGTCAGTGCAGCAGATCAGTGCTACACAGCAACTTTTTATTTCTAGGTCCATATAAAGTTAGTCAGACTTTCATGGATCAGTGTAAACCCACGAAAAGAAAATAAGAAAAAGATACTGTAGGCAAGAAAACACTATTGTGTTTTAAACAGCAACACCCAGCATAAAGTAAATTCTCAAGTATGTGAAAGAGATGGCTAGGGTACTTGGACCTATTTCCTTATTGCTTTGCTCTTTTATGAGACTGCTCGTTTCTTCCAGAAATAAGAGTGTAACTATTTCAAAGCTCAATGCAGCCACAAAGAGAGCTCACCAGAATACATTAAAGATGCTTTTTGGTCTCTTGCATGACAGTTGCTATTAATATTGAAGGAATGAGGAACCAGTGATGTGGAAAAAGCGCAGACATACAGAGCCTAACATAAACTCAACCACATTTTAGGCAAACCACATCAACCAAAAAAATACCTGTTGAGGCATTTAGGTATAAACGCAAGACAGAAGGCAATCCTTTTTGTCTTTGACCTCACCTATTTAAAAAATAAAATTAAATTTTAAAAAAAGAGTAAAAACCAAACTTCTGATGAATCTAGCTATAACTGTCCCAGCAAGTCAATAATATGACTCTCAGAGAAAAAGAAAATAATTTACTGTTGGAAGACAAAAAGCAAAGCATCAGCTAAGGTCAAGTCTCCTCCTAAGGTAAAATCCTTCTGTCCCCAGTGCTAGAATGAAAAACTTACAAATTCAGCCCAGGAAACGAAAAATTGGTCAGGACAGTCTGGGGTTAGAGGACCTACCCAGACAGGATTGGCTCCCATAGCCTGACATCCAGAAAGGAGCATCAGTGCCTCCCAGAATGAGACATCTGCCCAGGAATAGCAGTTCAAGAACGTTTCCCTGATACAGGTAAATAATGTCTACTGCTTTGAGTTCAACATTGCAGCTGGGCAAAGTCTGGTAATTTTCAAACAAGCTTGAATGACTTAATGACAAGTAACAATAACATGTCTGGTTACCCTTGCCTTAACTTCAACATTTTTCAGTATTTGGTCAGTTAGACAATCAGGGCTGCAGAAAGAAAAATAAGGTTTCCATGGGAAGAGAAATATTATGATCCCTCACTCCTGTCAATTAGATACTCCAGAAGTCACATTAACTGCCAGGTCCTAAACCTTAAAAACCATCCCATTCCCTTGGGTGATATTCAACATGTCAATTCCTCATGCTGGAAAGAGTAAGCAGCTAATTTAGTTCCCATCACGACTATTCCAACACTGCATGCCTGACAAAGACATCACCCAGACTAAGTGAATGGGGAAATAATTGTCCTGTCCTGACTTTCCATCTGTATTTCCCTTTAAACTCCAAGACCTAATCTTTTCATGCCTTCTACCAAAATCTTTGTCCATGCATTCATTTCTACCCAGAATGCATAAGAATAATAATTAGCAGTGAAAAATCAGGGGAAGAATGGTATAGCTAATCACATTCCAATATTAAGAATAAATCCCAAACAACATCCAGATGCTTTCCTCTCCCTAAAATTACCTAAATCATTACTTTTGATTACAAAAATTAAAACTCAAGCTATTCTTCTGGAATTATAGCTTGCAATTTCTGAACTATTTAGAAACACGACCTGAGAATATAAAAGCTAGCAGGTGCTTACATTACCTACCACCATTAAACAGTTTAACCTTTTATAGTAATTCGTCACATTTAAAAATAAATAAATAAATAAATAAATAAATAAATAAAAATCCCAAACAAAAAAGAGAAAGATTATTTGGGAGAATAAGCAAGTTGCTCTACAATGCTGTCATCCCCCTCCTAGCCACCTGGCAGGGAGTTGTATGCCTACCAATGAAGACATTGAACCTTCAAGCTGGAACTGATAGACCTTCTCAGAGCACTACAAACCTACCCATGCTGAAACCTTGACTCTTTTCTAGCTATAGAAGCCTAACCTAGGGAGAGGCTGTAGAGAAGGATGGGCAGGAGTTTTGATTCTGTACGGTCTGCAAAGACAGTGACAGTCAGTACACCTCTAAAATGGAATGAAGGTCTTTCAGGATTGATAAAGTTGAGCCAAGTCCTCTGTAGATGGCTCTGAGTCTTTTTGTAGCTCCAAGTCTTTTTGTGGCCCGAATCAGCACCCTTTCTACTGAGGTGGAGTGACAGCTCATTGAAGACATTCGGCCCATCGTTTCTATATAGAAGATCAAGGAAGAAAACCATTCCATGGCTGCTTTTTCCATCTCCAAGCTAGACTGGAACAAGGAGGGGGAAAAAAGCAGCACTGTAGAAAGTAATATGAAGCAGTGAGGAACCTTTCACAGTGCTCCTCTTCCAACTTCTCCTCCTTGTCCAGACCCTCTCTTTTATGGATGCAAACACTGGTGGTTACATAGCCACGGGTTTAGCTTGCAGAAGAAGTCAGAGTCCAGGATTCTGATTTTGAATTTGCCAGTACAATACACAAGTGCTGAAAGAAAGCCCCCTCCAAATACCAAAGTAAAAGGGACACAGGAGTCTGACCAAATAAAAACTGAGTATAAATATGGTCCCAAAGTTTTTTTTAAAAAAAACAAACTTTACTGCATCTGTTTACTGAAGAATTTGTAAGGAAGATAAAAGTTTTCTTTTGCTCCTCATTTTTTCCCCACAAGAGTTTGTTTTCCTTTGCATAAAAATAACTTAAAATAACTTCATTGGAGAAAAGTGAATTGTGGGCAAAGTTCTCTAATAGCAAAAGTAGTTTGATTCAATTTTATTTCTGATGCTCAAATTCTATTCCTTCCCCAGCCTTCACATACAGTCACCATGGCAACAAGAGTGCTGAAAAATCCTCTGCCCATTTGATAATCATTTAATCGTTTAACAACAAAAAGAGATTGGGAATGGGAGAGTGGAGTAGTGGGAAACACCAAAAGAAAAACAAACTCTGGTATCAAAAAAAAATGAAACACCCAAAACCCAAAAGAACAACCTAAAAAAAAAAAAAAAAAAAGGAGAAGGACCAGTGGTAAAGACAAATGGCCTACAGGACCTCTGTGTCCAAACTGAGAGTAGGTTTAAGCCTCTCATTATGCTTCCTCAGACACCATGGTGTCTTTTTTGATTTTTTTTTCCAGGGGAGGCTGCATGATGTCTGAAATGCCCTTCAGGTAAAAAAGAAAAAATCCAGAGAATAATCCAGAAGATCCACATTAAGAGTCTAGAAGATGAGCAAAAAGCTAAGGATGTCCCTAACCAAAAAAAGCCACATTCTGGAGTTTGTCTTCTTCCTCCTTGTCAAAAAAGGAGGGCTGGGCCTACAAGGGTATTTCAATAGGGAATCTCGGAAACGCTGAATGTAATCCACTGATGGGATGCCCTAGCAGAAGTCTCTGTCACCCATAAGCAGCAAGGCTTATTCTCTACTGGTGATGACAGCAGTGTTCTTGAGCAGCCGGTAGCCTGGACGAGGATGCATTCCCTCTCCCAGACTAACACCGTTACAGGCAATTTTCCATCAGGATGAAAACTCTCCTGCCAGGCAGAAAAAAGAAAAGAAGTTTCCTGCAGCACGTCCTTGCCCCTGACACCCACATAAGATGAAGCCCAGTTCAGCTCTGAATACAGTGGAAGTTACCTCTTTGTCCCCACTAAATCCGTGCTTGGGATGGAGCTACAGGATGGATGAGACATGGAAGTGGAGACTTCAAATGAGGTTGTACACAACGAGACAGATGCAGTGCACTGGCAATTCTGCAGTGGCCGTGCAACTACAGGAGAAAGACATAATGCTGGATCTCATCTCCAGCACAAGCCATCAATACTCAAACACAGGACATGCTGCTCTTGCTTTTATTAATACCCCAACCGTGAGTAAAATGAATACTTCAGGGGTTTTTTGTTTTAATGGCTTCATTATACCCCTATACCCCAAAAATCTCCTCCAAAAAAACCAAAAGACCCCAGCAAACACACATGAAGGACAGTCTGTTTATCAGAACATCCAGGTCAGCTTTCTACTTATCAATCTTGACATGGAAGCTATCAAGGTAGTAAGTGATTTAACTTATACTTTAACCTCATATTGAGATGAAAAACTGCATTTATCTTGACAACATTTCATTAAACAACGGTTTATCTGTTCGAGTTAACTCAGTGGGAATGGAAATTCTTTTTAAATCTTGATGCTAGAAGACAACAGCTCCTGTGTCACTGGTAGCCCATTTGACATGGAAAACTGCGAATGATCAAATGTTCTTCATGTACCCTTGGCAAAATGTTCATCCCAAAGAAGGTGGTGAGGAGAGGGAAGAAATCTGTGTGACAATCTTGGCTACTCATGCCTGCCAGAGAAGAGCAGCTTTGCTCTTTAACGGATATTACTGCAAATACCTTATGAAAAATATCATTGGAGTATGCCCCTAACAGGGAAAGGTACAGAATTTTTACATGACATTGAACTGATAAGCCCTGATATTTTTTAAATAATTGCTATTTCTCAGTTAGGAATAATGTATCTTCAGGCTTTTTAAATTATTTGTAATGATTTCTCCAAGGTGCCAGATCACTGCGGCATCTCAGCATTCAATGCAATTATCCAAACATGCCTATTAGGTGGGAGAAGCTACATTATTCCCCCTGCAAAGAAAGGGAACTGGCACACTACAAATTTCTCCTTCAAAATCCATGTATATGAAGATCACTAGTACTGCTAGGAATAGAGGCTTGAGTCTTGCCTACATTTTGCAGTGCTTTCACCACAAACATCCCCTTTTTCATATAACGGGGTGATGGTGAACATTCATCACCCTCAGAGTTTATGCCAAAAGGCTCTTCTTCATTTATGCTTTCTCTTTAAATCAGGAAAGTTTGAATGTGGATATATATCCATCAACAATTCATTACCCAACAAACTAAAATACCAAACAGGAAAACTCCAGAACTAGGGATCTTTGGATTTGACTACCAGCCTCAAGTAAACAACCAGGCTTTTATTTTTGTAGCTGCCTCTAGATTTGCCTTGCTTCACGTTCACTGTAATTTTTTTCTGCAACCCAAGGACGCGTCAAATCTAAATTCTTGTCACAGATGTTGAGGTGAGCACAACGGCACATACAGACCCATGGGAATTTTCGATCTGATCTGCAGTCCTTACTCCCTACATATTTATGTAACATTGATGTGCAAAAGGGCTTCTAACACTGCTTTCTTCAGTACCTGTCCCTGCCCTGAAGCACAGAGCCACAGCACAAGCTGAGGCAGACAAGCCATATTGTACCTGCAGTACAAAAAACCATTCAAGTAGTTTTCTCTTCAAGCCCCCACGTGCTTCACACTTCCAAACCTCATAGAAGAATTTCAACCAGAAATTGTCTCAATTATTCCAAAACCCCAGGATAATGCCACCAGAACATTAATATTCGGTTTTATGCCAGTCTGGACCAAGATCTAATTGATAACTTCACAAAGTAGGCAAGCTACAGTGCAACTTGAGGTTTTCAAAGTCTTATTAAAGTCTTTTGTGCATTTCCCTTAGCAACAGCTAGCCAAATGACTGTTCAGATAAAACAGACAAGGTGAGAGGGATCAGGCTGAGTGCTGACATTTTCTTGCCGCTATTGCAGTGTGGCAATCCAGGCTGGGGCCACCAATGACAGCAAGAGAACACATGCATGAAATGAGGTGTAATTTGTACAAATAAAGGCCTCATAACCAAATCATAACTTTATAGTCTGCAAATGCCTGTGCTGCAGAGCAGTACAGAAATACACCATTCAGCCTCGGCTAACTCACTTCACTTTTTCGCAGGGTAAATTATCCCATGCTGAACTCCATGCTATGGGGTCTAAAGTATCACTATAACCTGAGCTAGATTCTTTAAAGTGATTTCACATCTTTCTGCATTTCATTCCATCGCAATATACAGACATACCTTGCTTTACCTTGCACACATGCAGGTATCCATTTAGCCACTGAAATCTCTGCGCTAAGTTTTTTTCTTTTACTTTTTACCTTTCACTCTTCACTTTAGATTTTCTAAAAGTTGTTCCCACTCCCCTTTGCCAGCTTTTTTCCAGTCATTCTCTACTGACTCACGCACATGAGAGGCAGATTCCAAAAAGGAAAATATACTCCACTTGCAAAAAAAACCCATCAAAAATTGAGTCTGCCCCCAACATTTATAAAGTGGGCAAAAAAGCCGACAAATCTAGCCTTTTTATTTGTCATTTGGGCTTCACACCTTCAAAATACAGCTAGATTAGGATTCAGAGATTGTCTTCCCACAATCCCAGGCCAAAGAAAATTACTAAATGTATAGAATTCCTTACCTCTTCATTTGAGTCCAGAAACCAGAGCTTTCAGTGAATTACCAGATCACGCAGCATTTGGGCTAAAGTCACAAGAAAAAGGCAGGATTACTAATACTCCACACCTGATTCTGTAGCTCTGGAGGAAGAGGGCAGCAAAAGGGTAAGGAGAGAATATGAAGCACATGGTTAAAACCAACCACTTAATTCTTTCACCTTTGCATCACCTCACGCCTTCCTTTCTTACAACTGTGTTATGGAGCAGACAGAGCATGAAAATCAAGGATAGGCAAGAGGGCACCAACCTGAAGTCAAAGATGCCAATATACCTTCTTATGAACTCTTGTCTCTTTGTACTACGAGTATTTTCTAATGAACCCTGTCAGGCACAGGATATTGGGCTATTCAGACCTTTTACCTAACCCAATCTATACTGGGCCATTGGGTCACCTATAGCTTGTTGTCATATTACAGTTCTATAAAGCCTATATGTGCTCTAGATTACTATTACTGTGATTTTACTATGTGTGTGTCGTGATCGTATTGGCTAGGTATTACACCAAAACAGAAAAGAAAAAACAACTTCTGCTTCAAAGAATTGTACTCTCTAGTTAGCATGTGGCTCTATTTTTATTTTGTAACTTAAAGAAAAGTTTGTGGGAAGAAACTTTCTTTGTATTGTAGGTAAACATCATCTTCAATGTATTGAAAGGGAAATTCTCCAAATTAAGTGTAGGCAGAAGTGGTTGGTAAAATCCCTCCATACACATAAATCATAGCTTGTCTTTTATTCTCCAAAGGCAGGATTCACCATTAAATCCCACTGGGAGAGGGGTGTGCCATCATTTCTTATGCAGGTGGATACAGAAAAGGCTAAAAAAAGCTTGGGTTTATGTCCAGCTAGCTTCTGTTTTTGTGAAAAGTTCATCAGTTCCAATATCACATATACATAGTTGTCTCCTGTTCTCTCACACATCCTGATTTAAGTCACAACAAATCCAGGAATTTAAAAGTTAGCACACTGAAGCATCTTTATTATTGAAGAGGAGCTGGCTGTATTGTAACACAGATGCTTACTGCTCCAGTGGGAGAAAACAAAATAATTAAGAGCAAAGATGTCTGGTATTTAACCAGGGCTGTATTTAAATAAGTCATTATTGCTATTTTATAGTAAGACAATTTTCTACTAAAATATAAGCAGTCGTTTCAAGTAAATAGTATTATTCCTACCTATAATTAAAAATGACTCTTCAACATTTAAGCATCGCTTTTATTTCAGAAGGGTCCCGAAATGCCATGAAAACTATTTTGTTCCAGAACACTTACATTTAACTTTACCAACAGCCACTTCTATGAGAGATCCACTCCATAATGGGTCAGGCTATGGAACAGGCAGCCAGAGATAACGTATGAGGAGCATATTCATTTGAAACTACAAGAGGAATTTTGCCTGGGCAAAAACTCATTCTCTAAGCTCCAGTCTCTCCAAGAGACTGAACCTAAAACCCTAAAGCAAATGAGAAACGGCAATGTTACACTTTGTTAATAGTCGTGTAATTAATCATTTGCCTTTTAGATAGCATTACAATAATTACATATCAAGCTGGTTCACACAGGTGGGGAAAAGAGCTCTAGTATTTATATTCACACCATTTTTCAGAAGAAATTTTATTTAAAACCAGTTGCAACAAAATTCACAATATTTGATCTCTTACTGTATAAAGAAATCCAACACCTGTATATGTTAATATGTCAGAGACATTTACAAATAAAAGATAAAGGTGAAAAATGCATTTTCTTCTCATTCCTTTTCAGTTAGGCAGGTTTTCAGCAGAGAAAAGTTTTCCAGTTTTTATGGATCATGGCTGTGACAGATGAAATGTCTGTGCAGCACAGAATTTATTTTTCTTGCAGAAATAACGCTCTACCAGTTGTGCCAGGAGATGGCAAGTTTTATGTGCTTATTTCAATTGAAAACATCTGCACTAGATAACATAAGCCACCGGGTCACATGTTAAATAACACTATTATATGTGACTGCATATAACGGCTGTTTTGCATCTTCTTTATAATGGTTTGTAACTAAGCAGAATTGTCTTGGATCATTAATTGAATTTGCTGTAACATTAACCCTTAATGCATTTATACTTCTTAGTTTTTCAATTAATTAAGGTCTGATTCAGTTAAGTACTCAAATACAAGCCATTTCCAGAAATATAACTCAGGTACCTACATTACAATTCAAGTACCAAAGTCATTCTCAAATCACCTGCTTCCCTCCTGAAATCTCGGATGCCCACAGATTTTTTATATGAGAATTTCTAGACCATCCAGTTTTCTGTTTCTGAATATATCAGTGCTAAAGGGCTCCTTGCCAAAACCTATGTGCATCTTCTTTGAACGGATAATGTCTGGAGGGTTGTCTAACCAGGTTTTGCAAACCTGAGTTGCCAAAGCAGCCTAGATGCTGGATGAAGTCTGCAAGAGTGGAGAAACACTGCTACAATACAGGCCCACTCCCACCGCCATCAGCGTCACCGCTTGCATCTTTCCAGTTAGGCACATGCTTTAGCGCCTCACTGGAACCTTGGTAACTGTGGTTATCCTGCCAGGTTGTTCAACTATTGACTTAAAATCTGACATGCCTGAAAATCCCAGTATTTGCTCTTAATCAGAAGCTAGCCCACAGTGGAATTCTAATGAAAAATTAGCATGCACCCCATCAGGTTGGGACTCCCTAGACGTCAGTAAGGATAGAGAAAGCAATGTTGAATGGGAGAGGATGTTTCATGTCCCATTTGTCCTAAGACTTCTAAAAGTTCACAATTACATTCTAGTTATACCAATTAGTGGCTGGTTGAAAACTGAATCTTTTTGGCTTCCCAGTTCTCCCTCACTTATGAAGTGAATCTGGAAATGATTTCTAGATAAGAGTCACATCAATGTAAGACTGGTGTGTTTGGCCCCCTTCCCAAATATTTATAACACTAGAATCCAACACATTCCATTGCATGATAACAGATTAATGTGTTGAGAAAGAATGAACACATCTTAGGAAGCAATGTGCCTTCTATAAACACTTGGCTACAACTTGTGGGAACAGGTTTCAAAAACATGGATGCAATCTTTTTCAACACACGCTGGGTAACCAGGAATCTTCTCTTCATGATACACGTACAGCCGGTTTGCTGCTGCTAAATGAAGGCATTGATGATAGTGATTTACTTTCCTGGAAGTCTATACTGAAGTTGATAAAGGCTAATGATTGGAAGTTATTTTAGATAGCCCTACCCAACATTTCTGCCAGGCTGCTAGGAGAAGAGATAATAGATTGTCTTATGTTTCATCAGTCTAGATCAGTTCTATTCTAACAATTCCAGAAATTAAAGGTGCAGAACAACAAAACAAGGCATATTAATGTACCAGATGGCCCACTTTAGAAAAATTCACATGCAGGTCTAGAATAAACTGTGGCTCCGATGCCCACTAAACGCATTGCAGACTGTTCCAATAGTTTCAGTCCGGTTTCCTTACTTTGATCAGGACTGCAGAATTGACACATACATTTTTATGTGTTGGTTGCTTTCAGGATTTAATCTCATTTGTTTAACAGCATTATCACTTCCACTGGCAAGAGTTTATTCATTTATTTTGACATTCATATGGGCTACCATTGTAATTGTTTCACTATCTCAATATCCATCATAATGGGATCTCAGCAGGATTTTCTCTTAGCAATGTCACTTTGTAATTAGGGGTTTCACATCCAGTCTTTTAATCAAACTGGCAGAAGTATAGCAGTTGCATGTAAATCATTTTATGTGCATTCCCAAACTAGCAACCTGTGAAGCCCAGATGCAACAAGTGCTCAAATGTATTTGCACCCAGTGTACTACTGTGAATAGCTTCACGGTGCCTATTTGACATGGCACCAAAAGGAAGTCTTCCTCATTTCTGAGTAACAAAAAAGATTCTGTTTAGGACCCACAACATGGTTCTCCATTTCCTCCACTCCTCTCAAGTCACTTCGCATTAAACAATATTGCCTTTATATTCAACATGATACTATGTAACCCAGTGAACCGCAGCATAACCTGTCATCACCTAATTCAACGGGATGGGAAATATTTGAAATGTTTTCATAAATTTATTTTCTTTCAGGTTGGGTACTTGCTGCTATTGAGCTGGATCCTAGTTCCAGGTTAAGTTTGGGCAGCGCATAGAAATAATTCATCAGGATAGCCCTCCCAAAAAAATACAGCCCACTGTCAGATCCTCACACTACTTCTGAGTCATCCGTTGCTGGGATTTTTTGCTTAATGCATTCTTTATGGTGAAAGAATGTGCATGCATTAAGTTTTCTTTCTTCCGTTCCCTTCCTTTTTATCAGTTGATTCAATAAGAAAAATGAGAGTCCTGTAAACAGAGAAGTAAAACAATGTTCTGTATTAATGCTACTTAGGAATGAGATTTCCCGTAACATGTGCATGCTGCTGAAATGAACTAAATATGCAGAGAATTGCAGGCCAAGCCCGGAGACAGCTAACCGATCCTGATTTAACAAGTGCTATTATACAGAGAGAGAGGTCTCTGATAATGGCACGAAGAGGTTCTGCGTGTATTTAACACAGCTGCCGTCTAGATTCTGAAATGCCACGGAATAACTACAGATGAGGAAAAGGTTGATATCTGTCTCTGGGAGGGACAAACAAGCTGTCATAAGAAAGCATGAAGTCAGCAAAGATGTTTTTTAAACTATCATGAGCTGCACCATGACAAAGAAAGGACAACACAATTTATTGGGAATCAAATGCTGTTTTACTAACAAAATTCTGGAACTGAGTATGGACCTTTTACCACATCACAGTGATTTAAGGGGAATAAATTGCACCACCTAATTAAAAAGAATACAGATAATACAAAAGGACAGAGGCAGGGTTAAAGCTGACATTGTGGAGCTGTAATTTGCAACAAAAATCTGGAAATCAAAAGCCTGCTGGCAAGGCATCCACTGAAGTGAATGAGGTGACAAATATACGCGCTGTCAAGAGGGCGCCTGCACATCAGCTAGTGTTATAGTCTACTATTTTACTCAAACAAGTTTCCAGGGTTAGGAACAAAGTCAGAGAGTTCAACAATGAAACTTTTTTGTTGGCTCATCACAACTGATACTCTCTGTGGGCAAAGGATTCAGTTTCTACAAGGATCCCCACTTATAAAAGTTGTTTGGGTTTGGCTGTTTTATTTATTTTTACTGTTGAGGTATTCTAGTTCAAAAGGACTGCTTTGAAACACTGAAACACTGGGAAGTTTGGGCTGAAAAGGACACTGCTCTGAGTTGCTAGGAAATTAATGACAAAATTCTGCTGACCCAGTCCCTTTCCCTCCAGCCTAGGTTATTAATTTAGAAACATTCTTGAGACCTTCAGCGTTACATCCCTGTTCAGAATAGGAGCTAGTCTGAAACCTTTTGAGATAGGAAGCCCAGCTTTTATTTTGTTTTACTAAGGATCTTCCACTGTTGCCAGAGAGTCTGTTGTTACACATGGTTGTTTTCCTTCACTGTCTGCAAGTGAGAAGTTTGCTAGCAATGAACGTCGACAGGAGGCAGCTCTGTCAGAACTGGTTTTGAAACAGGACCATCTGAACAGAGCTGCTGTTACCATTTCAGAACAGTAAAAAATTTAGCTTCCTTGTCCAGACTTAGGGGTTCTCTCTTTTTTTTTTCCCCTAAGAAGAAAGCCAAGCATAAGCAGATCAAGGATACAGCCAGAGCCTTTCAAACCTTCTCATGAGAAACTGAAGCAAAGGGAGAAAATGTTCTTGCTCAGAAGTGTCAAGCAGGTCAGCAGTTAGGGCAGCAAGAGTGGACAAGGAGAGAAGCCAGGCTCAGATAAGGAACAGATTCTGCTCCTCTTCGGTGCGTTCAATCTCTTTTCCGATATTTAGGTTCAAGCCAACAAGACCTGTGGAAGGCTTTTCTGGAGTGACCATGCAATCAGTGAACACAGGGCTGGGAAAGACCTAAAAAGGTGAACTCCCTTTCTCCAGGTAGGATCAGCTCTACCTGCTCCCAACCTGCAGTGACCAAACAACTCATTTCCTTCAGTATTTTGCGATTAATGTTTTTCTTCATTTTTCTCTAGATTCTCTTCTCCTAATCCAAATCTTTGCTGAACCGCAGTACCCAGAATTTGACCAAGTATTTTGGCCTTTGCCTCACCACTGCTAAAGAGAATGGGAGAATTACACCACGTGCCTTACAAATATTATTCTTGCTTACATCCCCAATATGGTGTTTATCATTTTTCACAAAAGCATGAGACTGTTGCCAGTCATTGTGCCATTAACTATAGCCATATATTACTTTTCCCTTGTAACAGGACAGTGATAGCTGATGCAACTATGAGACAGAATGTGTCCCCCCCCCCCCCCCCCCCCAAACTTTTATTGATGGTGCCTGTGAGAAGAACGGGAAAGAGGAGAAGAACGGGAAAGAGAAGAGAATAACTTTCAGGTCTCTGTTATAACAGCAATGTGCTCTTCCCTTGAAATGGAACAAGTGAGCTACAAAGTCACTGAGTTACATTAAAATTGAAATACCCAAGATACCGTTTTTTGAAAATCGCTTTTCAGAGAATAACAGTGAAGCAAGAGAATTTATAGGTCTAGTAATTTTGCCCTTGATAGCGTAATTGCCATTACTATTCAGAATCCTAGAGGGTCTGATTTTACAGAGGTGCTGAGCAGCTGCAGTTTACATTGATTTCTGGTGGAACTGCAAATGATCAGGACTTTTGAAAAATCCATACCCACTGTGATCCGATCCTTACAAAAAAATGCTACTCTTTTCCATATTACTTGAACATTATTTACTTCCCTCAATAGGTATTTCTGATACAATTCTCCAATAAATAATAAATCACACAAAGAACATCCGTCAAAACATCTAATATCTAGCAAATGCTTTGCATGTCTAGAAAGTGCCTATTTTTAACATATTTTTGAAAGTTGTTTTTTAGTGTCAAGCAGTCGAAGATTTGTTCTTGGACAAAGCTCTCTCTGTGTATGTATCTTGGCAGAGTTTGGCAGCTAAGAGCATGCAGTTTGAACCTGCTACAGCACTTGGAGTTTATAAAAACCACTGTGTCAGAGCTCAGCAGGCCACGCAATACACTGAAGCAGATACCATATGCAACAGGTTTGGACACTAGAACTATTTATGAAGCTGTAAGTGGGCTTTTTTATTGATAGTTTCAACATTCGAAATGAGCTAACAGGAAATAATCCCAACCTTTTATCTTCTGGGCAGATTAATTTCAAAGTCACATTCGTTGTTGTATTTTAGAAATTAAAGTTTGGGCTGCTGAATTTGTTTTGCATTTGGAGGACAGGGAAGTGGAGTTCTGACGAAGGAGAATTAAACATGCCTAACTTCTTCATTGGCAAAACTGTCATGGTGCTATTAACTGTAAAGGAAGAAAGCAAAGCAGAAATGAAGGCAACAGGCCACCGCTTGAATAATGCACATTTTGAATGAATAATTAGGCTCAAAACAACAGGAGAAAGCAAATACAAACACCAAAGGGGACCTCAGTGGAGTACTAAATCAACACTATGATACAAAAGAGGGTGCATGAATACAATTATAAACATATATTTACATATTTTACATGCTCCCATTAAGTAAAATCTACCATGTATGGACAGCTTATTTATAATGATTTATTTGATCAATGAGGTGAGATTTTGTTTGTGAGAAAGTTACCAAATTCTGCACAGAAAATGTTCTGAGACTAGATGCACGCTCCGTTAACCATTCTGCAAATACGTATATTGGACTGAAGCATCTTGCCAGGTTCAGTGTTGGGGTTCTTTGTTTATTTTTTCCATCATTAAAAAATCCTGGTCTTCCAGACAAGTTGCTTGAACTATGTCATATGTCTAATAGTTGGACATAAATAATGAATAATCTCAAGGCAAACAAATCCTTAAGCTTTAAGCTGTTCATTGAAAATATTCAGAGACTACTGACAAATAAAAATGGCATTCAAAGAAATCAGGACTAAATCATGAATGATTCACTAACAGAAGAAACAGCTGAATTCATAATTAATATTCTTTACTTCAGTTGTTCAACCACAAAAAATAACCCTGTTTGAATGAAAAGCAGTGACCTGAGCTGCTTACCAAGGAACCACAGGACACTATATAATAGCCCACAGTATCTCAGGAAAAATAAAACTAACTACATGACCAGACGCGTTGCAAATATTAATCCGTCTACTGAGTAAGTTGATTGATACGCTGTTTCACCACACTAAATTGTTCTACACTTGCATTCTGTGCATTGTTTGCTGATGAAAGCTCAAAACCATGCTTTTTTTTGAAAAGGTGTGGAAAAGAATTAGAGTAAGACTAACTAGATTTCTGGGAATACAAAGGAACTCCTTTTGAACAACAACTTCAAAATCTTCCACATCACTGATTTTTACTAAATTTGAAAAATTAGATGTTTTACATTAATTTTAAATCTAAATTATTTGTGATAAGAAAGATAATTTTAAGTCCAAAAAAATCTTCGGAACATTTTCTTTCATAAAATATTCCAAAATTCTGGCACTTTGATTAGGTTAGAGGAAAAAAATCTGAAAGCTTGGAATTTCCTTCAGATTAGAACTGTTCTTAGTAAATACACTTCTAAGTACAAGACAATCAATAAAAATGTCATATAATTTATCTTGCAGATTAAAACAGAATTTCTGAATTCTGCTACATTTTTAATTTAATTGAAATGATCAACTGAAAAGAAATAGCCAAACGTTATTTTGACTAAATTTGGAGGACTAAATGTTTCATGACAGGAAAAAAACCCAAAACAAACAGTGTTCCCATTCTAATGAGTATTTGATTAAAAAAAAAAAGGTTAGCATTTTAAATTATCTTCCCATGTTTTCTTGATAAGAAAAAAGCCTAGTTCTTACATCCCTAAATTTATTTCCTTATTTATAGTGGAAAAAGGAGGAATAAATAAAAGAAGAAGAATAATGAATGTTTTTCTCCAGGAAACAGATATTAAAGATGTTAATTTATTTTAAAATGATGTTCAAAACTTACAGTTCCTCTTTCTTAACTAATTCTAATAAGAATTCTCAACTAATTATAATAAGAATTCCTTATGCCATCTCTTCCACCGTGGTCACCAATCCCTGGTGTGATATTAGATCACAGTTATTCTACAACATTTTTCTTCCTCCCTGCATCTTTCCAGTATCCACCATCTGAATTTCTACATTCCAAAGTTTTAGTACCAGTCTCTACTTCCAGAAGCATCTCCTGAAAACCCAACAATACTTAATGTACTGTGTTCCCTAAAATCCGGTAAACTCTACCTCAATTCCCAGACAGACTGCCATACCTGCCCAGGCCTTCAAGGGCAATGAAAAGAAATGAGGGAATTTTAAAGGAGGGCTGGAAATAGTTTGAATTTTTAATTCAAAGGAGGAGAAATGGTTGATACTGAAAGCTGGGTGTTCCCTTCCACGGGAAATACCGGAGGGCAGATTTTTTTTTTTTAATGTGAGTTGCTTATAGCAGCTCAACCTTCAAAGTTTCACCTATTTCTTCAGCTTTTGCATGTCTTAATATAGAATCTGCATCCCTTCCATCATAAAAGTTGTTTTGTAATAAAGAAAAAGCATAACTGTAATAGACCTGGTATTGCCATGACCTTGAGTCTTCTATGACAAATTTTCAAAACAAAATGCCGTGGTTTAGCCTCAGATGGCAACAAAGAACCACGTGTCGCTCGCTCGTGCCTTCCAAACACAGGAAGAATCGTAAGAAAAGGCAAGACTCTTGGGTTGAGACAAAGGCAGTTTAACAGAACAGCAAAGGGAACAGGCAAACAACAACAACAACAACACGGATAGGGGAATATACAAACGCGATTACGGAACCGCCGCTCCCCCCGCCGCTCGCCGCTCGCCGGCCGGACCGGGGCCGCCCCAGCCCGCTTTTAAGCAGCAACTTCCTGCCCCCTCCCCCGGCAGCTCAGGGTGGGCGTGGCTCACATGGCATGGAATACCAGGAAAAGTTAACCCTATCCCCACCAGAACCAGGACATTATCCACCCCTTATTCCATACCATCTATGCCATGCCCAGCAGGTTCCAATGAATTGCCACCACTTTCCCCTGTTATATATATATATATACACACATATAATACCCTTAGTTTATGGGTCATCCCTCCAAAGTGTCCGTTGAGTTCTTTTAATCCACGGCTTTGGGCTCCATCTGTTAGAACAGTCTCTCAGGGCAGGTGAGATGCTGGGTGGTGCTGGTCTGTTGCATGCTGTATTTTTTCGGAGCTTGTGACTGGTGCACCTGGTGTGGCTCATGCACGCAGTCTGTAGGCTGAAGATGTAGATCTTGAGGAAACTGCTATAACAGCACACAATCTGATTCATTGGCTATTCTCGCCCAAAATCAGATCTCCATGAGGTACACATCGGACTTCCCCATCCTTCCGCATCACCCACCAAGTGCACCCAGGTCCTTGGGCAAAAGCAATCCCACGGATGGGTTTGCCTTTGCCTGAGGCAGGACTAACCCAGACTGTCTTCCCTAGCATATTCTTCATGTGCACTACGGGGACTTTATCCCCTTCTACAGTACGTGGAAGTTTTGATTGGGCAGGGCCAGCCCGATTGTTAGATCCCCTGGTGTTAACTAGCCAGGTAGCTTTTGCTAAATGCGTATCCCAGTGTTTGAAAGTCCCACCACCCATTGCTCTCAGTGTAGTTTTTAACAGTCCATTGTATCGTTCTATCTTCCCAGAGGCTGGGGCGTGATAGGGGATGTGATACACCCACTCGATACCATGCTCTTTGGCCCAGGTGTCTATGAGGCTGTTTCGGAAATGAGTCCCATTGTCCGACTCAATTCTCTCTGGGGTACCATGTCGCCACAGGACTTGCTTTTCAAGGCCCAGGATAGTGTTCCGGGCAGTGGCATGGGGCACAGGGTATGTTTCCAGCCATCCAGTGGTTGCTTCCACCATTGTGAGCACATAGCGCTTGCCTTGACGGGTTTGTGGCAGCGTGATATAATCAATCTGCCAGGCCTCCCCATATTTGTATTTCAGCCATCGCCCTCCATACCAAAGAGGCTTCAAACGCTTGGCTTGTTTGATCGCAGCGCATGTCTCACATTCATGGATGACCTGTGCAATAGTGTCCATGGTCAAGTCCACCCCTCGGTCACGAGCCCATCTATATGTCGCATCTCTCCCTTGATGGCCTGAGGAGTCATGGGCCCACCGAGCTATGAATAGTTCACCCTTATGTTGCCAGTCCAGATCCACCTGAGCCACTTCAATCCTAGCGGCCCGATCCACCTGCTGGTTGTTCTGATGTTCCTCCGTGGCCCGATTCTTTGGTACGTGGGCATCTACATGGCGTACTTTCACAACCAGATTCTCTATCCGGGCAGCAATATCTTGCCATAGGTCAGCAGCCCAGATGGGTTTGCCTCTGCGCTGCCAGTTGCCCTGCTTCCACTGCTGTAACCATCCCCACAGAGCATTTGCCACCATCCATGAGTCAGTGTAGAGATAAAGTACTGGCCATTTTTCTCGCTCAGCAATGTCCAAAGCCAGCTGAATAGCCTTCACCTCTGCAAACTGGCTCGATTCACCCTGTCCCTCACTGGCTTCTGCAACCCGTCGTGTAGGACTCCACACAGCAGCCTTCCACTTTCGATGCTTTCCCACAATACGGCAGGACCCATCAGTGAACAGGGCATATTTCTTCTCATTTTCTGGCAGTTTATTATATGGTGGGGCCTCTTCTGCACGCGTCACCTCCTCCTCTGGTGACATTCCGAAATCCTTGCCTTCTGGCCAGTCCATGATCACTTCCAGAATTCCCGGGCGACTGGGGTTTCCCATTCGAGTTCGCTGCGTGATCAGTGCAATCCACTTACTCCATGTAGCATCGGTTGCATGATGTGTGGTGGGGACCCTTTCTTTGAACATCCAACCCAGCACCGGCAGTCGAGGTGCTAAGAGGAGCTGTGCTTCTGTACCAACCACTTCCGAAGCAGCTCGAACCCCTTCATATGCTGCCAATATCTCTTTTTCTGTTGGAGTGTAGCGGGCTTCGGATCCTCTGTATCCACGACTCCAAAACCCTAGGGGTCGACCTCGAGTCTCCCCTGGTGCTTTCTGCCAGAGGCTCCAGGTAGGGCCGTTCTCCCCGGCTGCGGTGTAGAGCACATTTTTAACATCTTGTCCTGCCCGGACTGGCCCCAGGGCCACTGCATGGACTATTTCCTGTTTGATTTGTTCAAAAGCTTGTCGTTGCTCAGGACCCCATTTAAAATCATTCTTCTTCCGGGTTACTTGATACAGAGGGCTTACAATTTGACTGTAATCTGGGATATGCATTCTCCAAAAACCCACAATACCTAAGAAAGCCTGTGTTTCCTTTTTACTAGTTGGTGGAGACATAGCTGCTATTTTGTTGATCACATCCATTGGAATCTGACGGCGTCCATCTTGCCATTTTATTCCTAAAAACTGGATCTCCTGCGCAGGTCCCTTGACCTTACTTCGCTTTATAGCAAAACCAGCGTTCAGAAGGATTTGGACTATTTTACTCCCTTTCTCAAAAACTTCTTCTGCTGTGTTTCCCCATACAATGATGTCATCAATGTACTGCAGATGTTCTGGAGCTTCACCCTGTTCCAGTGCAGTCTGGATCAGTCCATGGCAAATGGTGGGGCTGTGTTTCCACCCCTGGGGCAGTCGATTCCAGGTGTATTGGATGCCCCTCCAAGTGAAAGCAAACTGTGGCCTGCACTCTGCTGCCAAAGGGATTGAGAAAAATGCATTCGCTATATCAATCGTGGCATACCACTTGGCTGCCTTGGACTCCAGTTCGTACTGGAGTTCTAGCATGTCCGGCACAGCAGCACTCAGCGGTGGCGTGACTTCATTCAGACCACGATAGTCTACAGTTAGCCTCCACTCTCCATTAGATTTTCGCACCGGCCATATGGGACTGTTAAAGGGTGAGCGAGTCTTGCTGATCACTCCTTGAACCTCTAGTTGACGAATCAGCTCATGGATGGGAATCAGAGAGTCTCGGTTAGTGCGATACTGCCGCCGATGCACCGTTGTGGTAGCAATCGGCACCTGTTGTTCTTTGACCCTCAACAACCCCACAACAGAAGAATCCTCTGAGAGACCAGGCAAGGCAGACAACTGTTTAACTTCCTCTGTCTCCAAAGCAGCTATGCCAAAGGCCCAGCGGTACCCTTTTGGGTCCTTAAAATACCCTCTCCTGAGGTAATCTATACCAAGGATGCATGGAGCCTCTGGGCCAGTCACAATGGGATGCTTTTGCCACTCATTCCCAGTTAGGCTCACTTCTGCCTCCAGTACAGTCAACTCTTGGGATCCCCCTGTCACCCCAGAAATACAAATGGGTTCTGCCCCTCTATAGCTTGATGGTATTAAAGTACACTGCGCACCCGTGTCCACTAGAGCCTTATACTCCTGTGGGTCTGATGTGCCAGGCCATCGAATCCACACCGTCCAATAAACCCGGTTATCCCTTTCCTCCACCTGGCCGGAGGCAGGGCCCCCCTAATACTGGTCATAGTATCCATTACTCACTTCTTGCATAAATGACTTGGAAGTTCCTTCAAGAGGATCAGAAGCAAGATCAAGCCTTCTGCTTTGTCTGGGGAACGGCCCACTGGAAACTGGGGCGGCACTTTTCCTGGAGGGATCCCCTTTTGTGGTTGTCCTTCCTTGCAACTCCTGTACCCGTGTCCGCAGGATCGAAGTAGGTTGTCCGTCCCACTTCCTCATATCCTCTCCGTGGTCCCGCAGGTAGAACCACAGGGTGCCTCGTGGTGTGTACCCTCTGTACTCTCTCTCTTGAGTGGGGAAATGCCTGCTTCTAATAGCTGAGATGCTGGCCCGTGCAGGTGGGGAGTAGGACATATTCTCTTCAAGTTGCTGGACCTTCCGCGACAGTTTCTCCACAGCTGAGACAAGGGGGGAAGAGAGACTTTCTTCATATCGCCGGAGCCGGCCAGCTACCTCATCCACCGTTGGTCCCTCTTCACCTTTCCATTCCATTACTGCCAGGGAGTTGGCATATGATGATGGTGCGCTCCGTACAAACTTCCGCCACATGGGCCTTGTGCATCGCACCTCATCAGGGTCTGTGGGTAAGTCTGCATTGTCCAAGTCATAATAAATCATCTCCCGCACGGCTAATTCTCTCAGGTACTGGATACCTCTTTCCATGGTAGTCCACTTGCTTGGCTGACATACAACATCCTCGCTGAAGGGGTACCTCTCCCTCACGCCTAACAGGAGTCGTTTCCAGAGGCTGAGGGCTTGGGTCTTTTTCCCGATCGCCTTGTCAATGCCGCCTTCCCTAGACAGGGATCCCAGCTGCCTGGCCTCCCTACCCTCTAATTCCAGGCTACTGGCCCCATTATCCCAGCACCGGAGCAGCCAGGTGACAATGTGCTCGCCTGAAAGTCGGCTAAAATCTTTTCGCATATCCCGCAGCTCACTCAAGGATAGGGATCGAGTAATTATCTCTGGTTCTGCCTCTTCCTCCTGCTCTCGTGATGGCCCTGGTTCATCATCATCTCTTACTAAGCGAACTGATTTCTTTGTGTACTTCTTCTTCTGTATGGGGGCAACTGATACTGGCATGGGTTGGTTCCCTGGTTCAGTGGCAGTGGCTACCACGGGGGTTGCAGTAGCCGCAGTGTCTGTCGCAAGGATTGCAGTAGCCGCAGTGTCTGTCGCAAGGATTGCAGTAGCCGCAGGGGCCGCCGCAGGGGCTGCAGCAGCCGCAGGGGCCGCCGCAGGGGCCGCCGCAGGGGCTGCAGCAGCCACAGGGGCCGCCGCAGGGGCTGCCGCAGGGGCTGCAGCAGCCGCAGGGGCCGCCGCAGGGGCTGCAGCAGGGGCTGCAGCAGCCGCAGGGGCCGCCGCAGGTCTGGTTTCCATCTCTTCCCCTTGAGGGTGCTGCATAATTCTGAGCAGTGCCTGGTAGATACTGGCCAGGGCCCAGCACAGCGCGGTGAGTTGTGCCTCTCTAGAATAGCCACAGCATTTTCCCTTCAAATATTCTACCACTTTATCAGGGTCCTGTAATTGTTCAGGGGTGAAGTCCCAGACCATTGGAGGTGAGTAGTTCTCTAGGTACCTGCCCATGCTCTCCCACATGCCATGCCACCCCTGACTATCCAGCCTCGGAGCAGATCTCCGGGTGGTAGTCTTAAATAGTCGCTTAACCCAAAACAAGACCTGGAACGTATTCAGGAGACATAGCACTACGAACACGCTAGTTTGAGTATCCCAAGGATATTCAAAATTCTCAAAAGCTGTCATACCTGACCCGAAGGAGAAAAGGGAGGCAAAAGGGCTGGGGAAATTATTAACAAATTCTGAGAGACGGTGTCCAATGTACGGACAGGACAGCAAAACCGCATAAACACCCCAAAATAGCCGTCTGAACAGTGATGTTATCATATCATAAACAGATATCGCACAGGACAGCAGAATGATAATCCTCATCCCTGTTCCAGACATGGTAAACAGCATCGCAGGGAGTACATAAGCCATATAGGAATTTATGTAACACAGCCATGAGAACAAACCAAGCAACATGATGACCAGTGACTACTTACCTAATAAAATAAATGCATACAAAAAAAAACCCAAAACCGTTTTTTCCACGTTCTAGTTGGATTCTGTCGTTATCTCAACCCTTCGAGCCCCACGTTGGGCGCCAAAAGGACTGCCGTGGTTTAGCCTCAGATGGCAACAAAGAACCACGTGTCGCTCGCTCGTGCCTTCCAAACACAGGAAGAATCGTAAGAAAAGGCAAGACTCTTGGGTTGAGACAAAGGCAGTTTAACAGAACAGCAAAGGGAACAGGCAAACAACAACAACAACAACACGGATAGGGGAATATACAAACGCGATTACGGAACCGCCGCTCCCCCCGCCGCTCGCCGCTCGCCGGCCGGACCGGGGCCGCCCCAGCCCGCTTTTAAGCAGCAACTTCCTGCCCCCTCCCCCGGCAGCTCAGGGTGGGCGTGGCTCACATGGCATGGAATACCAGGAAAAGTTAACCCTATCCCCACCAGAACCAGGACACAAAATGAATCTGAAAATAGGAAATGAGCAAAATTCAGAGTCAAATCTTTTGCAGTGCTTGGTTTCATCCTGAGGGAGAACAGAAACACTGAACAAATTACAAGGAACAAAACGCATTCCAAAATGTCAAAAGGTTCCATTTTGACATGTTCCATTAAAACATCTGAATTTCTTAGAAATAAGCGGTTTGGTCACTTAGTTACATTTCGGCATTACACTTCATCTTCTTATTCTCTCAATCCAGTTTTGCCTCCCGTCTCCATACCAAGCAGGCACCAGGACCAAAACAGGACCATCAACAGCACACGTTAGCTCAGGTGAGTCTTATGATTCCAGAAAATGCATTAGAGAATACGTTTGACCAAAAACCCAGCTTATAAAAGAAAGTAAGTTCTACAAAGGTAAAATTTATCTATGGCAAAATGCTATTTTATTTTATATTTATTTAATATTGATCTGAAGCAAAATAATTTAGATCAGTGTCAAAACAAAATCAATACTCTTATTCAGGTCAACTAACATGAAATAAAATAGCAGTTTTAATTTCAATTCTCCATCAGAAAAACATGACACGTAAAAAAAAATGCTATCATGCTTTTTTCCGCCTTGGAAATTACACTTCACAGCGGAATATCATTTCGGTGAAAAATTCCCAACTACTTCTAGCAAAAATCCCTGTTCAGTTACTTAAATACATCTCCTGATTTTGCAGGGGCAGAATGCTCCGTGCTTCCACCAGAATGGATTCATACATAATATAGCCAGAAGGGACATTCCTATTCATTAGCCTGATGTCCTCTATAGCACCGTCTATAGAGATTCCCTGACTTATGTTTGAACTAGGCAAAAAAAATATTTCAGGGATGAAAAATCCACCACGCTTCTTGGCAAGTTTAAGTTCTTCCAAAGAAGATAACCTCACTGCTAAATATTTGTACCCGATTTCTGGTCTGAATTTATCCTGTTTCCATTTCCAGACACCAGCTCTTGTACATTCCTCTGCTACACTGATGAGCTTTTTATTATGACATTGCCATTCCCCATGCAGTTACTTACAAACTGTGATTAACTCCCCCCTTAGCCTTGTCTTTGTTAGGATAAACAGATTGTGCCCGCTGGAGTCTTTGACCATAATGTGTGTTTTTGAGGGCTTCAGTCATTCTTGTGGCTATTCTTTGATGCGAGAATACTGCTGTTAACAGACTGAATGTACTGAGTCTGTAATTTGGAACACAAGGCCTGCTACAGCGCCCCTGGAGCTTAATGGAAAGCTTCCACTTGGATGTGAGGAGTTTCGCTCCACACTGCAGAGAACACGCTCTTTTGTGAGAGCAGGGTACCAGCCAGGATACTGCCTGCTCACCTGCCTGCCTTCCACTTGGTTTCTCTCTAGCTCCTACCTAAGAGAGTCTCTGCATCCATTTCGACAGCTCGTATCCCACCGAGACTTTGGCCTTAGCAGCATGCCCATTAAGTCAAAATAAAAGCAATACAAAGCATATAAATTGAGCCATCTCCAATGTGCAGTTTGTGAATGCTCTTTTTATTGCCATGATTTAAGTGGAAGGATTTGGAAATCAGGACCAAGAATCTCTCTTCCCCTATATTCCTTTATGTGGGAATCAATAGGTGTTCATTATCTAAATGCTTTTGACAATCAAAGGCTAAACATTACTTTGCTGGTGGAACAAAAGTATTCAACAGTTATTTAAAAGTCTTTAACATGGGTACGCAGTTTCTGAGACAGATAACAAAAGATTCACTTACAAAAAATAAGTCTTATGCTTCTGGCACAAACATTTCATCTCAAAGTGAGTTTCGCAGTTTCGGTGACTGGTTTCTTGAAATACAGACAAAGTTCATTCATGTAATTTTCATTCAAGATGCTGACAGCTGTATTGCTGTTTTCTTTCCGGATTTCATAGAGCCTTCTCCAAAAAAAGACTTCAAAGAAATGGCATTAATAGGCTGCTTGTCACTGACAAGCGTTGATTTGCTACCAGTCAGGAGATACCCCCACTGGCCAAATGGTAACGGCCTGAGCCAGTCTCTCAGTCAAACATCCTCATATCAGGGAAAAAGCCGTTGGATAGAAAGGAACATTTCATACGCTTTTTAGTTGGAGGGACAGTCAGCTTCCTGGACAAATAGAATTGCGTAAAGCTTTTGGTCAGAACGTGACATTGTGAACCAAAGTCTGGATGAGCGCAATCTCATCACATGACAGAAAATAAAGCAATTGCTCTTTGAAGTTTTGCAATTTTGCCTTTGGAAAAAAATCGCTGCAGTTTTCATAACAAGCATCATGGGGCATGCACGTGCTGATCTGCCTCGAGGCAACATGCCACCTGAGCAAAATGATTCCTCTGGGCCCCACTCCCTGTAGAAAACTTCACACAATTTCATGTCATCACAGTTTCTCCATCCGCATTTTTATCTGCTGGCTGCTGAAACATGCGATTTGAAGTAAAAGGAGTCTTTATTTAAATCCCTTCCTGTTGTCTGATAGCTCTGCAGTAGCTTAGCTATTCATCATGAAACAATATGAGGTCATTTCACCCATATTTATAGTCCAGTATGTTAAAACAATCAGTTCTTCACTTAAGTGATATGTGTAACTGCCAGACAAACAGCTGATTGAGCCTAATGATCTCACAGCCTTTAAGAGATTTTATTGTTAACCCTGAAGGTTTTCATTTTACATTTATTTCTCAATGTATCAAACTAAAAATTGCTTTATCATAAAGCTACACTTTCTCACCACTTCATTGTTAGGTATTCTTATTGGTCCCACTTTTATTTCAAATAAACACCACCATCCAATCTCTTTGAAGTATTCTTTGTGGCCAGGTTGCCTTGGCAATAGAGCTACGTGGGAAAAAGAAATCCTCTCTCTCAGAGAATTTTCATATTTTGAAATCTGGTTGCCTTCAGAAGCAAGCCTCATCTGCAAAAAGAAAGGGGGCCCTGACTCTGTATCAGTAAGTGAAATAACCTATTGGTTGTTCAACAGCCCTGAGATTGCCAACGGCAATTTTTTTAGCAGACTGTTGAGGAGGAGGACAGAGATGTTGGCAAGAAACTACTCTTTGCTGCAACGAAACCTTATCTGTGATAGATTTTAACTTCAGAGAGTGAGAAAATTCCAACACAAGTTGTTTAGTCATAATTTTGCCAGCTAGCTCCATTTGGCAACTCATCAAGTTGAAAGGGCACTGTAATGAATCCTTTGATGGTTCTAATTTTCTCTGTAGGATTTTAGATTTTAGTCAGCATCTTTACTTCCCATGCTATACAACAAATAGCACAAATATAGAACAATATCTGGAAGAACCACATTAATATTAAGAACTACTATGTACAATGTATAGCAGGAAGGAAGAATTCAGACAAGAAAATTCCTGTCTAAGTTTAAAAAACTCCCCAAACTTGATACTTAGCCTAAGCACCAGTAACAACTATGATTATTTTGTGAAATCGCAGAAGCGACACTTCTTCTTTTGTAAGTATTAAAAATTCAGTCCTTTGGCTAAAGCCTACAATTCAAAATTCCATTTACGTACATACGTTGGCTCAGTCTGTGAAAATTTTCACATGTCCTCCCCAGGTCTGTCCTACCTGTGCTGTATGGTGCGGACATGGCACGCTGACAGAAGTCAGGCTCTGTTGATTTAGCTGGGTTACTTGGGGAATGGTGCAGCTAGCCAGTCAGATACAGCTTCTCAGTCAATATATTGCCTTAGACAAGACTCTTCCTACACAGACAGTAGCAGAAGAGGCTTTTGTAATAAAGCAAGAAAGGACTATGTTACAGTTACGCATATGTACATGTAAATATCAGTATCAATCAATTCTATTAAATTCTCTGTCACAAAAAAACCCAAAACCCAAAACAATTAAAACCCCCATAAAAGCTTCATGCCTGGGAGGACAGGGGATGGAGAAAGATCTATATTCACTTCAGATGAAAATGCCTTTAAATACACTTACACATAACAAGCCAGCTCTTAAAGAATTATCCTACATAAAGTCTCCCATTTCACTCTCTAGCATGGGTGGCCAAAAAGGAATTCACATTTTTCAGTCAAATGCTGAAATTCAGCATGAGGCGCCAACATTGATTTACACCTATAAACCTGATGCAAATTGTTTAAACCTGGCTAATACAAAACCAGTCTGAAATCACCTGACAGCTTTTCTTCAGATGCTTCATTATTTTTTTTCAGTGTAAGGTGTTCTGCTGTCTTATTTCAGAGAATTTGAAGAATCTGAGATAGGGCAACAATGAGCCCAAACAGCTTACAGTTACATCCAAGGCTTTGATAAGAACTTCATAATGCCGTATGTGTTTTGAGAAATATCCACAATGCTGCTCCAGAGATGCAAGGCACAACAGAACAATATGGAATTGACAACCAATACTCTTTTGTGAACGCAGCAACAGAATGCAGCAGATTATAAAGTTACTTCAGCGGTCACCAGCACAAGTGAGCCTTACCTTACCATGTGGACTGATGGCAAGTATGAAGATGACAACTGGTATTTATTTAGAAAGTCAGTAAAGAGGATAAATACACTTGAAATAAGCATTTTTCTCTCAGTCAACATTCAAAGAAAGAAAAATTAATCTACTGAAAGAGAGTGGAACAAAAGTAAATGAAGAAGTATGTCATAGTCTGTGAAAAAAGCCTCCACTTGCTGGGTACCAAATCCAAGCAAATTTTGCATCTCAGCTGAGCCAAGGTGTATACAGAACAGTCAAACACTGAGGGCTATGTATAGAAAAATTATGAGAAAACACCTACTTGTTAACGTTGCAGAACAGATGAACGCTGAGCACGTGCATTATTCCAAACAGTAAGGAGTGACACCAGAAAGTAAATCAATCAATACGTGTTTTTAATTTAATTTTCTTGGTAGTCAAGACATACAAACACAGATAGCATGAAGGCGAATGCCAGCTGGGAGTGAGAGCTGCAGACCTACTGCTCAGATGACTATCACTGCTCACAGAAACTCTTGAGGAAAAAAGGACGTCTAAAATAAAGGTATTCTCTTTCTCCTTTAAAAGTGCACTTTTAGATTGATGGGGTTACTGTGGTTGGGTAAGTTGAGTTTCTCATAGTCTAGTGAATTGAGACATTTTGGCGTGCGGGTAGAAATCAGCATGTTGCTATCTGTGTTTCTGGTTTTGAAGAAGGGGCTTCCTGTGGTCAAGAATGGTGCATACCGCATCACCACGTTAGGGTGTAAGTAAATGTTAGAGTAACATGGCAACACAAAATCTTCAGCTCAGCTGTCCAAAGTCATGCAGAAAATCTGAGACAGAGCTGAGAAATAAGACCAAGTACCTTAATCCTCTTAATCCTAGTTTACTCACTAATACATCTTTCCCTCCAAAAATGCTATACCCTGTATTAGATATCCAACTAAATACTTTATTTTCCATGCAGAAGTGACTCTGTATGCATTTTGGTGCCAAATCTATTGTTACTGATGTCAGTTTTGTTATTAAGACAAAGAATTGCCTTTGCTAGTTCGTGAAAATGAGGTGAAACTGGCACATTCCCATTAGACGATGCATCTAATGGGACCGTGTTCACTAAGGCTTGTTAAATCCTATAGCTTGAATAGTGTATCTACTGAAAAAAGTAAACATATTCATGAAATAAATAATTATGTAATTAAACCAGAGTCATACATAATAGGATAATGTCTGATTAAAGTCGCAGACATTTTAGCATTATTATGTGAGTAAAGGGCTTGATGTTATTGCTACCTGCTCAGTCAGCACATCTTCCTAATTTATTCATTGCATTTTACAACTATCCAGACAGCTCACCACAGAAATTATTCTAGAAAACTCATAGAAGCTGCTTATACAGTGCCCAAGCATAATGTGTAGGCAAGGTAGAAGCCTACTGTATTTGGACTATATGAACAACTCCCAGCCTGTAATGTATTCATCAGTGAATCATTATTCCCACTTTATAGACATGAAACTAAAGCCACAGAGAACATGAAAAAAGCCCTTACAGCAACTAGTTTCAAGGTATCAGTCCAGGCTGGCTAATTTAGTCTCCTTACTTTCCCTCTTTACCGTCAATGTAGAAAACTGAAGACCTCTCCTGAGCAGCAGCATTGCAAAAGTACGTAGAAAGTCTGCAGCAGAGGAAGACATTGAATCCAAGTCCTTAAGAACTAAACTGACATTGTATTTACACCAGGTGTAAGCTCTCACCCAGGATGAACATTTACTTATGGACGCAGCCAGCATCTGGTTGTATGTATGTGCTGAAGGACGGCAGATAGAAACTAAAATAGGTAGACAAAAGCACAGTTGCATTTGCACCATAACCTAAAGCACGTGTACTACTCAAGAGCTTCCTTTCACCGCTTTTTCCTTCTCCCCCTCTTCACAAATCCTCATCTGTAGTAATATAAACTAGAAATGGGACTAGATCCAAGATATTCTCATTCCCATGGAAATTTCATAATCACTAGGCTGGAGAGTTGATGCTGACTCTCACATTAGTCCAGCAAACTCACAGTTATATCAAGCAATATGAAACAGCTCCAAAAAGAAAGCTTGAGGGCCCTTTCACAACACGTTTGTAAGCTGAGTTAGGGTGGTCTCCTACTAGGAATGAAATATGTTCTTGAACACTGGGTCAGGAAACAGAGGAACAATACAGGCATGGAGCCACAGAGCTGTTGGATGACTGAAGCAATTGCAGAGGAGGAACACAATACTTTCCCATCTTTGGAAGAAAAGTCCAAATCTTCCTCAGATTTTTGCCTGGCATATGTTATGCCTGTGGACATGATCTCATGCAGTCATGTGGTGTGCTTGTTTGTCCATTTACCTTTTCATAACTGCTTGAATGTGGCCAATTTCTGCCAAATTTGACAGGAAGGCAGTGGTCTCAAAGGTATCGAGTTCCTACAGGTTTTGTGCAGCTAAGCAGCAGCACATCTGCCCTTCTCGCTCAGGGAAGGACAGCAGTTTGAGCTCACTCTTGTTGGATACCAGAGCCTCCACACAAAGAGAGAGAGGCTATCAAAGACCCCGCTGTAAGAAAAGTGGCAACGGAGCTTCCTCATTATTCAATATCAGAGTTTCTGGCCAGGAGACCCCAAGCTGGGAGGGAAGCGAGTTGCCGGCGCACTGTTTGTTTCACGAAAAGGCTTTGGTGCTCAGCTCTCGCCTCAGTCTCAGAGCTGGGAGCTCCGGGTGGAGGGAGGCACTTGCCCGTGGGCAGAGCAAGGCCCCTCAGTCTCAGGGAAGAGTGAGGTTGGACACACGGCTTTTCAGGAACAGTGTTTTGCTACTTTTGCTTTAGAGGCAGGCGGCAAGAAAGGAAAGGTATAAGGAATGAGGGAAGCAGGTAAGCAAATTATCTCCAGAAAAGCAGTGATGTAATCCCCACCGGACAGACTATCATAATATGTCATTAAAAACCACTGGGATGTTTAAGGGAATTAATTAGTTTACAGTTTCTATAAATATATTCTTGAGTGGCAGGTGTTCTGGCATCCATATGCAAAGCTGACGGCCCAAATACAATTGCAAAACCACCCGCCAGGAAAAAAATCATGTTTATCTGCTGAGAAAATAGATACGTTGCGCCAATCTGTTCTTCTCAGAGTAGTATGTATGGCAAACCTCTTAACTCTGTCATGTCCACGTAATCAGAGAGTGAAATGTGGAAATAGGAAGAGCCAGTATTCCTACACAGAGGCTGAGAACACTTTTTTTTTTTTTCCACTGAAATTCTCGGTATTGAATTTTTCTCAAAAAAGGTGATAAATAATTTACTTGCTTATCATAAGACATTGAAGAGCAGATTCCGCCCTCTACAGTCACTTCAGTTTTTCACTGATGTGAGTGAGAAGTGATTCAGCTCCACACTCAGATGTTTGCACGTCCTTCTTAAGTCCTTTTTCTGAGTGAAGTATACAGTTCTTTGTACTTGTATATTCTTTTGACTCAGATTCAGTATTCTAAATTTAAACTAACGTAGAGTTCAAAATTCTAGCCTTCAGCATTTAAGCCTGCAAGTATCAACAATTAATATGCAATGCAAAAGCCTGCATTCCCTTGTACCGTGAGGTGCTATGTTTACTTGATTACAGAATCACGCAGTAGTGGAGGCTGCACGAGGTCTTTGGAGATCATCCCGTCCAGTTCGCCCTGCTCAAGCAGGGTTTTTAACATCTCCAAGGAGGGAGCCTCCACAACCTCTCTGAGCACCGGTTCCACTGTTCAGTGGATATATTTCGATGAGGTTATTCTTTTTTTTTTTTTCCACTTGGAGTAAAAAGGAGTTTTTCTTTTGCTATAAGACTATTAATTATCAGCAACAAGAACTATAGACTAGTTGCTATTAACTGTACAAAGTATGCTCAGCTGGATGGCTGAAATCATAGAGTGACTGTACTGTTTTCCACCTTACAAATAATTGGTTAATAATCCACTAGCAAATTTGGGAAAGTACAAGGATACCTGTGCATATACATTACACAAACTTTAGCAAGAACTTTCCAACCATCTGATCACCAGGTAAATTGCAGGAAGTACCAAGTGTCCAGAGTGGTGACCTTCACCAAATTCAGTAACTTCTGGTTTTTATCACTTGTCTTAATCATTCATGCAACAGTGTCTGCTGCCACCTTGGCTTTACTTATGTATGTGAATATGTAGAGTGGGCAATGCAAAGGAACTGGATTAGTACAGAATTGTACTGTTTGTAGTAAAAAACCCCTATAATTTCTATTTAAAGGCAAAGTAGTCTATCATGGAAAATCAAGGAGTGCATGACTACAACAGGGATGTCAGCCTGTCTGGCTTCAGGAAGTGTGCCTTCTCACATGGTTTGGTTTTCTTAAGCTTCCCTCAGGGCAAGATTGCAGAGGTGAGATGAACCACCAGCTGGGTCACAGAAATCCCGCCCTGTGGCCACAGCTTTTGATTAATGGAAATCCATCCAGCTTTGCCAAAAAGATCTCTCCACGCCACTCCTATGAGAACCTGTTTCTTATTTGCAGACCGAAGGAATCCAGCTCTGACAAACGTTACCCAAGCAATTGACTGTCTTAACATGTTGCTCTCTCTGTGTCATGCCACTTTCTTTTCCACCCATACAGGGCTCCCTTGTTCTGAACACGGTACTCTGAGCCCGTCTCCCAGTGGCAACAACTCTGCTAGGAGGCACAGAGCATTACAGGGCTTTCTTCACAACATGGGAGACCCATCTCTGTGGTGATGGCTGATGTGACCTTTTGTGGAGGTAGAAGTAAATCACAGGTGATTAAGATTAAGCTAGGCTGAGGTAATATCAATTTATCACTCTAGGGCAATCAAATCTAGACAAAAGAGTATTTGTCTTGATGCTGAGATCACAGAAAATCAGTGCTTGGAAAGCTGTTACTAACTCTCTCTATGCCTATAACTGTCATTTTGTAGCTAGGAGGCAGTCTTATTAAGTTTCATCTCCTCTCTTGCCATTTATACAGCGTACTGCAGCACCTACAGGATTTATTTAGAATTAAAATAATAAAAAGACATATCTATGACTCTAGACTCCTATAGCACCTTCATTAATTTGTACAATAGAACAAAATCCAGCAGCATTAATCTAATCATTTCAGTAGGAATACAACAATGTACAGAAATTAATTCCTTTGCCATGATCGCTGCAAGAAGTTTGCTCTCAGCTTTCTCCAAATACTCTTCAAACAGCTGGCTTTTATAGCAGCCTGAAAAGTCACTACAGAAAGGCAATTTTTGACCCCAGGACAGGCAGCAATTTTAGTTTGCTCAGAGCCATCAGAGCTGCTCTCCTCTTTCATAATGAGAAAGCTCTAGTTTAAGGATTACAGCTGCTACAGCATGGCCCAGAGGAGAAATCTCCCCATGTATCAAGTCCCATGTCAGAGCCAGCAACTTCAATTTCAGCACAAAGTGCCTGCAGTTTCTAGAGCGCTGGGATCACATTTGCCCATACAAAATATTTCCCATAATAAATAGCTGCTTTCCTCACTAGATGTGGTTTCCAAATGATTTAAAGTTACAACCCTTTTGTAAAGGACGGTGCAAACATTCAATCTTAAAATGACAGAAGAAGTGGGGGCAACTACACTAAGGGGCAAAGTCAAAAGGAAAGGTCGCGACCTTCTAGCCAGCTGATGCTGGTAGGGTGGCAGGCATCACACGACAGTAGAAACGGCAGCAGGCACCGCTTGCGCTGCAGAAGCACTACTGTAAACCATTTCCATTGAGAGCAAGCAGTTTGTGGAAAAACGCTACTCTCTAAAATAAACATCAGGTTAAAGGGTTTGAGGAAAACCTTCTCCTTCTTTTTGTTCGAGGAAGATTAACCTTTGCAAGGCCACTTTAACCAAATATTATGCAAAGTCCTAAGTGGCATAAGCACTGTCATTTCCATCAGAATGTAGGCAATTTTTCATTCTCATGGCTTCCACTACTACCCTTGAGGAACTGCATTCAGAAGTCCCAAGATAGCTTTTAAATTCCATTGCCCAGGAATTTAAACTCGCAAAATATATGTTCTTACAGCACTCAAAAAGCCCAGACTCTCCTGAATACTTGCATGCAAGGATCCCACCCAAGTATATGCTCAGATGGGACCAAAATGGCATTTGAAGTCCCTTTATCTTGCCAGAGCACAAGCCAGACTGACAGTTGGTTTCTACAGTATTATTAATGTATAGTTATTAGCATGGAGTTCAAAGACATTAATATTTTATGCACAGAGGAAGAAATATCTCCTTTCATTATAGCCTGACCACACTGATGCTATCACAGTTATCACTCCAGATTTAAGGAAAACAACAACAACAGAAAACCCCAGTACTACAACTGGGTTGTTCTGAGCGTGTAGAACCCTCAGAACCCTCTGTCGCTAATAACATGATGGAGCCTTAGAGTAGACTCAGAGAACTTGTTTATAGGCATTTTCTCCACATCCTTTCACTTCCCTCTCACATTCCCTTCTAGGTAGGTAACAGACAGACAAGGGTCAAAGGACTCAAGTGGTTTCTTTCTGTGCTCAAGGTGTATCCCTTCTTTACCCATTCCCCTCTTTCTTACTTTACTTTTGCCTCTTTCTAGCTCCTACTGTGCACCTGTAGGCATCTGTGGCAGGTAACTTCCCAAGCAGAATTCCTTCTGTCCATAGATAAAGCCTTTCCCAGAGTCACTGGCATACCAAATACGGAGGAGACCTTCTTTGATTAACTGCAGGTCTCATGGCAAACAATATATGATAGCTGCTGAAGGCCAGAGCAACCTGATTCTGTGGGAATGATAAAAGCCAGTGTGCCCCTTCTTATCGGCTTTTGCTTACTTATTCTTCTAGTATTTCTCACTTAAGGTCAGCCACCATATTTGCAGTAAACTAGTGGAGGCTTACTCCTTTTCTGTACAGTGATCTTCGGCTGTCTTACACAAATAAGTGTGGGGAAAAAGACATAATTTTTATATTTATAGGAGGACAAAATTTATTCTCTGCATGTAGTAATTAGTTGTGCAAATGGTCAGTAAGCAACGCTTCCATACCGTAATAAAATAAAACCTTTGGTTAATTAGGAGATGAAAACACATAAAGAAAATGTGAACTTTGCCTACTGTTCTAACACAGACCTTCAGCTCATTTATATTGTTAATTGAACAATTAGTATTGCTGAATTGTAAACCCACAGGGGACAGAAGAGTGGAGAACATGTTCCTGCCACACTGCATTACTGTGATTGGCACCAAATAGGAGACCCAGTTTCTCTCCAGTCTTTCAACAACACAGGTGGATTTCAACCACTAGGGAGGGAAACTTAAGTGCATAACTGTTTGCATTTTGGTGAGACTGCTCATAGTGTACTTCTCCAACAATCTCCCAGCCCATGACGACGGACAGACAGACAGGCAAACAGAGGAAGGAAAAACGGAACAGTCAAGAGGAGTAATGCACCATAGCCAGACCAGGCAGGCATCAAAGCCATCCTTATCCATGCCTCCTCTTCAGCTGGCAGAAAGTAACAGTGTCCCTGAGGCTATTCCAGTTGTTGTACATTGATATGTATGTCTATGAATATTTAGCGTACAGATTTTAGGCAACAGTTGCTGAAATGCAAGACTTCTGAACTTGCTGATTACTACAGAAGGAAAAAGAATAAAAATGCATAAAGAAGGAGCAGATTTAGAACAGCATCTGACTGATGGCACACAAGAGGGACTCTGCAGGGGAGAAGCTTCTACTGGGTTTCTATCGATAGCCTAGAATAATGCATGGGCTGGACTGGGTTGAAGAGATTAATCTATAAATAGGCCTAGTCTTTCTTTTGCATTGATCAGCAGACATAGGAATAGCCAAGGAATTTAAGGTGGATAATACACCTGGCAAAACCAGGATGTTTTCTGCCTAAAATAATACAGTGGAGAAATTGCTCAGGAACAGGTAAATCACAAAAAAGTGTTATTGCTGAAATGTTGCTAACACCAGTGCCTGCATGGGCTTTTTAATCTGTCACTCACAGTTAATGCTGGCCACATAAATTTAAGTCATCCGGGAGCTAATTGAACCAGCCTTCAGGTTCTCTTGAAAATTGTCTGAGGTTTTTACTCCGTTCTTACTGTTATGGACTGGGAATGCCAACATGACCTGAAAAAGATAAAATTATATTGATGCCCTGCCAGTAAAACATCATCACACTGATGAATAACCATGAATGGAGATGTGTTTCCTTCCCAAGACGAAGACAGAAAAAGAAGGAAGAGGGAGAAGAAGCTACGCACTTTCTCTTATCTTGTGAGATGGACCTTGGGACTAGCTGTTAACTGGGGATGCTTCAGGGCCTTTAGTGACTTGATAAAGCTACCACTGAGCATCCCCATCTGAACCAAAAAGTGAGTTATTTAAAAGGACAGTGTCTGGTAACCTTACACAAGCCTGCAATCCCTGTTTCACTGCACAACTACATCCATGCTGAGAAACCAACGTTGCCTGAGCATAGTTTTCCTGAGAAGCATAATATATTCTTTTCAGCGCTGTGTATCTCTCATGCTATGCAGGAATAACTTCACCCATTACTGTGATGAGACATAGCAGCTTCTCAACAGAAGACAGCTACAGATGAGGTCAGGAAATCAAAATTATACTGGGTCAAATTGGGTCTCTGTTACACCTATGAAACAATACAGTACTTATTCTGGATTTAGACAAATTTAAACAAGACAGTTTTCAAAGACACTGCATTTGAAGTATCAAAATAAACTGTAAACAAGTGGAACACAATTACCTGTGTTACAAATTGCTCTGTCTGCCTCTTCCTTAAAGCATTGATATTTCTTGCATATATCTGTTTCTGGGAGACCTTGCATCAAACTTCTCAGCTACCTTACACAGGTAACTGAAGGCTAATTGGGACTTGCACAGAAATAATTGCTACAGCTTAACATAAAAATACTGAATGCTTTTTCAGTGGAAGGATCTGTGAAATCCAGAGCTGCTAACCATTTGGCACACCTTTATTTAATTCACGGAAGCAAACCGCAAACAGTGTATGAACAGCACTATTTATCCATGGAGAATACATGTACTTCTCACAGGATATTGTGCATTCTAAAATGTTCACGTGATTTCAAAAAAACAATTAGACAAAGTCATGGAATGAAAATCCAACAGGTGCTATTCAATACAGAAATAAACACCTCTGCACAAGAACATCTGGCCTAGAGATAGCTGATAACTGGGAGTGTATACCTGGGAGGTACTACATCATATTTGTCCCTATCTTCCATTTTTTCCAGTTAATCACTGCCTGCGACAGGATCTCAGGCTGGATTGAGCTTTGGTCTGAATCATACAGCTATTCTTCTGTTCTTCAAGGAGAATCCTGCATTTACTGTTATTTACTGTGTACAAGTGATGTAAGATAGGCAAAATCATGTAAAACTAGGCACCATTCCTCAAAAAACCTTAATCACTAAATCAGTATTCACCTCTACAGTAGTTAAATTTGCCACTGTATTTCAAGGAAAAGAATTTTGCAAATCTAGTGCAGCAAATGTTGATTACTGTATCTTTAATGATGCACACCGTATTACTACAGTTATTACTCCTTTGCCGCAGTCTAACTGAAACTATACTTTAGAAAAACTTCCCAATATTTATTTCCTTTCCTCTCTCCTCTTGTGTATTCAAAAACTCTAACATGATGTAAGACTCAAAACTTTTGCCTTAACATGGGCAAAGATAGAGATGTTTCATGCTGTACTGAAGGTTCGCTTTTTCCCTCCCGTCCTCTGACAATAAGGGGTCCAAAGCAGTCACAGAGTTTTTCTTCATGGCTACCTTTACTGTCAGTAAACACTGAAAACTGTAACTACACGTCATCCACGTAGTCATTTTTATTTTCAATACATCATACAAAGATTAACTGAATATGAATGTCTATGTAGATTTTTTTAGTTTATTGATCACCACTGTTGCATCTAGCTGGCATACTGAGCAGCTCACAGGCACAACGGACAGCTGAGTAGTTACACGATTCTCTTGTGGAAGAAGACCTCATCTTACAGTTAAGCAAGAATGCATGGCTTTACTCATGCACATACCTGTGATGTATTCGTGAAAATTATCTGCATTACTGTTAGTCAGTCCGGATTTAATTGTTTAGACAACCAGTACTTAAATCTATAATCATAGAAAGTTAGCACCCAGTGTGTTACGTTTTCCATTCTAAGTAAATACTATTAAAAAAAAATTAAATTACATGCACTGAAAAGTTAAAGAGTTCTTGGAACACCGAAGAAAACTTACTCAAAGTAAAACAGTCTTTTAGCTAGTCATTTAAAAAAAAAATCAATCTTTATGATTTCTGAAAATTGATATGTATTAGTTATGAGTCTTATGTGGTTTCTACAATTGCTCTCTGTAAAATTTGCCAGTTTTTTATTTTTTTAAACTGAAGCTGTGTATTTTATGTTAAAATTAGAAACTCTGCCTTTGTGGCCTTTTCAACTTAATTATACCTCACAATTGTTCCTGATTTTAGAGCTATCACAGATTTAACCTCAAATCTCTCTATATTACTAGCTAACTCTTTACTGCCTAGCATAGGAATGAAAATGCTAGACAAAGAAACAGCAGAGGCAACTCCAAAGTTTCCAGCTTTAAAGCATTAAAGTAGCTCTTTTCTTCTTAAAATACCTTGTGAAATCTAGCAGTATGCATAGGTTTTATTTGAAGATTAGGATTTCAGCATTGCAACCCCTTTTGAGTGAGAGTCGGACATCTTATTTAGACATCCTTAGTCGGACCTAATCCTGGTATTACGTCCATTTATGTAAAGCTGGAATAAATCCAGTAAAACGGTTATATAGAATACAGGCGGTGTACGATAGGAACAATTCCTTCTCAGCCCTCCCCACCTGTGCTATACTTTTTAAGATTGACTTTACCCTTTCCCCGCTGCATGGCAGCCCGCCATGCAATTAACAACAGTGATGGTGCTTCTTGCTGGTGTTTAGCTTATACATCTTTACCATGAGGACCACAAACAGTAAATTAAAGGAAGGGGGTGTGTCATCTGAGATCTAAATTTCAATAACGTAAATGAGTGGCAAGTGGGAAGTTTACCAGCCAAATAAATTGTATAGGGCCCAGCTACATCCACTATACCTGCCAGAGAAACAATCCCATTGACAGAACTTTCCCTCGAGTGACTGAAGCTGCTGGGGAGGCACCGGGGGGTGCTGGTGGCACTGTGAGCCTTTCTTTGTATGACAAAAGAAAAGCAGTATGTCACTGGAAAATGTTGAGAATGGCTACAGAGGAAAGATCTTCTCCACGGGACCAGAAATACCCTTTGTTGTGTAGCAGTTACAAGCCCTCTCCTTCTGTCTGCTGCATTTATCACCGAGTATTAGGGTTGCCTGCTGGCAAGCAGAGGACAAGAAGTTGAACAACTGTAGCCTGGTAGACCTGGCAAGTTTCCTGACTGCCACTCAGTTACACAAAAGGCAGGTATCAAAAAGGGACACATGTTTTGCTGTTATTTCTTCAATGCTTTTTGTTCTTAATTACTTGTTTTAGGAAAGGGTGCATTTCCCTCACTTTCCTTTCCATCAGTAATTGTGTGGTGTGTATCCTAAGAAACCAGGCACCACCAGGATGCCTCCTTGCCTTCCCTCTGACCAGAAGGGGTGGCCACCTCTCTGCTGAGTCTTTCCCATTATCACCAGGCAGCTGCTAAGCGGGACCTGCAGATCACTCATCTAACACATCTAGCTGTAATGGACAGGGAGCTGAGGGTCTAGAATTTGACCTTTTGGTCTACTTAGCTTAAGCACCTAAGCCTGATATACCTGCTGCAGTTCTACAGCGCCTTGGACACTGGAGACCCCAGTTTGGCCTGGGGCCACAGGACCTGATATAATACAAATATCAGACTTCTGTTACCTGACAGCAATCTCTGTAGAACTGCCTTGTCCCTTCTCAAGCAGCAATTATTGCAGTTTTGTATTGTAAAGTCTCAACAGGATTATAACTCTTACAGAAATACTTTGCTCCAGCAAGCCCACCAGGGACAACACACCCAAAGTCTCCTTTCTTTTGCCAAGTAGGAAGGGATGGTCAACAGGAAGTTTCCTACAAAAAAAACCCAAAACCTCTTCAACATGCTTTTCACAATAGTCTGGATTTGATAACTCTCTGAGTGTGATCCAAATAGCTGATATAATTAGCAAAACCAAATAAGCTCCCAGGTACTTCTGGTCTGAAACAGAAATTATGTGGGAGATAATGAAATTTGCCTTCCTCCTGTGTCAGCCAGGTTTCTGTTTGCCTTTTTTTTTTTTTTTTCCTTCTCCTAATAGTACCTGTTGGTGAACTAAAAGCTAGTACTTTGTCTCAGAACCAAAACCTGTCTGTGGGTTCTACTGAATACAGAGTGTGTGCACCTCAGATAATGAAGGGAAGACATGACCACCTGGACAGCTAGAATGGATTTTAATACTACTGACACACAATTTCATTTTATTTATTACATGATTAATCCTATTGGGATGCCTAAAACAATGAAGAGGCATCTTTATTTTTCTAATCAATCGATTAATCAATCAATCACATTATTAAGTGCAGTCCAACCCAAGTGAGGCTTAAAATCAGGTCATCCAAGGTGATGCAACAAGAATGTTCCTTCCAAGCTGTCTACCTCTTTTGCAAATGCTTATAGCTAAGGAACGGTCAGTGATTGATGACCATTCTCTACAAAGCCATTCTTTCTAGCAGGGTTATTAATCCATTTTTTTACAGAGGGCACTAACAAAATTGTGGAAAATCTGTTGGCTTAACATTTTGTAGCCTTTGGGGGGATTTACCTGTGATTCATTCAGTTCAGGAAGTCAGGGGGTGGATCTCCTATTTTGAGAAAATTTTCTTGCTACTCTGTTTTTTCTAGTGTGCATCTGAGTACTCCTCAGGAAAATCAGAGAAAGAAATATTTTTCTTACTGACATATACTTCTGTGAACAATCAACAAGCATTTCATTCTGAGCCTTGGTGATGAATGGTCCCAAGGCACTCTTCATAACATCAAGGGTTTCCTCTAAATGTCCTTGGGCAAATGGTAGATCAAACGTCTTTTCACTAAGGGTGGTGACATTCAGAGTTGTTTGGTTGCTAACTGCTGCCTGAATACTAGCTGCTTTTCACTTGTGGTGGGCATACAGAGATCCTGAGAAACATTGTCCTTTGGTACAGGTAAGCACCGTGGAAACATTGGATCAACTTTGTACCGAAAACCAGACGAAGGAACCTTGGATCACTGTCATACAGTAGGGAGATAAATACGTGTCAGCTTCATATTCTCCTGCTAGCCAATGTCAAACAAGTCAGGCCTGGCTTGAAACAAACACGGAGTGTCTGCTGAGATGCTCTGAAGAACTGCGCAGCAATAGGGATGTCTATCAGGGAGCTCACACAAACGAGCTCTCCCTCCCCCAGCAACTTGCCATTAATCCTCCTTCTTTGCTGTCACTGCAGGAGTTACTGCAGCAAAGTTACACTCTGTGCCTCTGTTGGGAGCGTGTCTGAGGGAGGCCGAAAAAAAAAACCCAAAACAAACCCCAGGAATATTGCAGGGTACCAAGACCAGGTAACTGACAGTCAAGGGCAACTACTCTAAGGAATTCCACAATTAGATTTCAGTCCTCTCACTACCCCTCTGGTTTCTAAAACACCTTATTTCTCATAATGTCTCACATGATTTTATTTCCAGGGAGGCAGGAATCTACTATTACCTGCCTTGAACAAATGGGAATTGAGGAGATAAGCAACTTACTCAAAATCAAACATGAGCCTGGAGACGGAGGAAGGAATTGAACTCACAGCTCCAGAATTGCAAATTTTCACCCTGACCCCTAGACCATCATTACTCTGCTCACCATTAGGGATTCAGGGTAGATGTTATGGGTACTTACTTCTTGAATAGGGTGGAGCATTCAAGCATACCCTCCTCTCCTCCTGCAATCTCCTACAAGCTTATCGTTAGAGACGGGGTTCAATATCAAGCCAGAAAGTTTTGAAAATAGGGGCCCCTTTCTGGACTTTTTGTCCTTCTGAGCATAACTCTATATATCCCAGCTACACTGGCATACAGAGCACAATACATTGCACCTACAGCCAGCAGTATTTTATTTTCCTGGCTTCTGTGCTGAGGAGAAGTGCATGACGGGAAAATCAGTTTGGCCCCAAGGAGGTAGTTAATTCTAACTTTCTGAAACCTTATTTTCTTCCTATGCTTATTTAGGTAATCACACTTCACTCTAGGGCATAGATTTGGAGTGTGCAATTCAAGCTGTGTTATGCTGTATTATGATGCAATATAACACAGAGTAAGTGTTCGCTTCCTCCGGGATGCTGCACTTTGAGGCACGCTACTGCCAACACGTAAGTTTCTGAAATGCAACTAATGACAAAATCGTAAAATCAGGAAGTAGTGATTCCAACTTAACTTAGAAAAGGTTAAAAAAAACAAAAAAGAAAAAAAAGTGGAGGACAGGGCAGAAGTTATGAACACTGTTGACAGTTTTAAATACAGAGCTTTTTGACAGGCATTTCTTGAACTTCCTTTGAATTTTAATACAGTCGATTCTAAAGAGAAAATACAGTCTCTTTTCCCTGACTAGCCTGCTATTTCTGCATAGTATCCAATTTCAGTATCTCTAACAAAGGCATAATCAGACTCATGATTACAGATGTGGGGCATCTACTCCCACCACATTTCAAGTTGAAGCTTTAAGACCCACTTTTCGCAGACTACTGCAACTACTTTTATTCTGTATATGGCTTTCTCCTTTGTTCAGAATCTCCAATTGTTTACAAATGTTTAACTATAAAGTCATACAAAGAAGCTGGATATTAAGCTATATAAACGTGAAAGTCACAGATAAAAAAGAGCTGCAAAAATTCTGAGATAATAACAATAATAGTAATACAAAAAACCCAAACAAACCCTGCTCTTGCAGTTGGCTATTGGCAATTAAAGCACTTTAAAATAGGTCTCACTACACAGAGATTCCTGTTGGGCCTTTTATAACCTTCTTCCCTAGGGATTAATCGGTGGACAGAATCGCTGCTGAGATAGGCAGCATGTGTTCCCCAATACCCACGTAGCCAACCATACAGTGGGTAATTGGCTTCTGTCACATTACTACATTTGAGCTCCCAAATCCCATGTTGCCCTAATGGCAATAAATGAATGGCTGCTACTGAGAATAAACACTGCTGCTCGCTAAGAAAATTGCTCAAAATTGGGCCAGCCTGAATCAACAAATCTGGGGAGACACTGAGCTTTAGTTTCACTAATTTCCTTGTATGGTTTAACGTAAGGTTGTCACCTACAGTACATTGAAAACATGGTACCTGCAGTTCTCACATAGGAAATTCTGGAATGGGTTGTATCTCAGCCAGAGACCTGTCAATCTCCCAGCTTCTCACCGAAGACTTAAAGACTGCAAATACAGAGGGAAGGCAGGCGTTTAGTAGCAAAGGCAGGCAGCTGTAAGAATAGCCCCAGTATGCTCACAAAGCTCTCTACTCTTACCCTTGCCAAAGTACTCAGGTATAATAGCTGCTGACGTGCTGCTTTGCTGATACTGCATTGATACATCACTTTGGAAGCGAGCTAATTTCTTAACCCACCACAGATCGCATATTCAATAAAATAAAATGCAACAGAATAGTCAAAAGTAGTTTTGGACCAGTCTGGTTCCTACTGTGTGCAATTCCGAAGGAGTGATTTTCAGATTATTATTGTTGCAAGCCTTAGCTATATTGTCTGTAGCTGACATCACATGGTGCAGGAAAATGATATATCCAGAAACTAATCAAAGGTTGAGGGCACACAAATGTCTTCCACCTTACTCCCCTGCTGTTGCTCAGGGACAGAGTGAAAAGATGTGTCCGGTTTCTGTCTATGGCATCTGGCGTGCTTGACAATCTGACTCAAATGCCAACAGTCTGACTTGAATCTTGAGCTCTTAGAACAAGTAAACATTGGATTTTAATGAGACTGAAATACACTGAATGAAGAAGTGCTAAGCTATACTCTTGCTTCTTGGAGGAGCCCAGGGGAGTAGCAACAGGACCACGTGGGTGAGCTAAAAAATTACAGCAACCTAACATCAAGCAATCCAACACAAGATAAATGGATTCCTATCAAACAAAGCCTGTACAAAGTGCACCTCTCTTCTGGATGCAATGTCGAGATGGCTGCCTTTTCCATCCAAAGACTGACTGACATGAGAAGACAAATCCTGTGTTTTGCCAGCTGTCTGGGCTACTGAGAAATATAGGCCGCAGACACTTGGACAAAGGATCACTTTTATTTATGATGTCCACATTTCTAAACTTCATAATTTCTATTACAACTCCAACTGGGCCAGAATTGCTAAAATATATCCTCATAACTACGTGATTGTAACTTATGTTTTAAACCATTTACCACCCAACAGTACCACCCAAGAGCCTCTTTGTGTAAAATGAATAGATATGAAAACATCTATATTCATTCTATATTCATATGAAATTAAAAGATATATGAATAGATATATGACTTGATTAGTTTCTTTTCTCTTCCCATGTGAACAGCTAGGACCAGCCATTTAAGAAAGATCAAATATTATGTTCTTTTTCTGGCAAATGACACAATGTCTCCAAAAGACTCCAAGGTTTTGACCAATTCACTTGATTGCTTTGCCTTATTTTTCCCATCTGCTGAATAGGAATAGTGAAATGCTTACTGTAAGTCTCTCATAAAAGTATTTTAAAATTCAGCATTATATTCAATTCCTGACATATCTGTGCAACCTCTTTGAAATCAAAGGCTAGTTTCTACTCTTCTCCACTACTTTTTCTCATAAACATTGTAGTTTTAGATAAGGACACTCATTTTAATTTGCTGGTTGTTTACCATTCACATAGATGTGTTATCCCTATATTTTGATCACCAATGATTTGTTATCTCAGAAACTCAAAAGTGATCACAAATCTAAAATTAGAGGAAGCTACTGACTCTAGTGGGGTACTCCAAAGTCTTAGGTGTCTTGCGTTACTCATGACTCATATACGTAGTCCTTGTGGGAAAGCTTACAGAACTAAATGTGTTATGTAACAAATCAAACGCAATCAGTCATTGGCAATCCTGGAGACACCAGGCTGAACTGATGGGAGTTACTACCAGAATGAGCAGAATTTGGTTCAGTATTTCTAGGGGATTTGGAAACTGAGGAATGCTACATGAGCACTTGATATTACTTATGGTAATAAGAAAGCCTGACAGCCCCAGTTCGGCATATCACTTAAGCATGTGCTTAAAGCTAGGCATGTTCTTTAGGTGTGTTGGTGATTATGGGTCCCAATCAGTTGTGCAGTGCTGTATATGCATGGAGGGAAAATATCCCTCCTGACCCCCTGCGGGCAATCATCTCAGCTCCTGAAGCATGAAATTAGAGTGGCCTTATCTTTGCTTGCATACTGTAACTACAAATGTTATTAGCGATCATAAATTTAACAAGCCCTATTTTAAAATCCATCCACAGCATTATATTGCATGACTTTTGAAGACAGTCCTTTTCGAGAACTTACAACTTTTTCCCTTCCATCTTTTAATTTCATTTGGGTGAACTGGGGGAGGAAGGTCACCGTCAAACCTGCTGAAAGGCAAATATTAACAGTAGTGCTTAGCTCCATTTCAACTACCTGAGAACAAACAGCCACTTCCTGATGTGTAGAAATAATAACATTAAAATAAATAGCACTCTGTCCTTCCCTGGAGTCTATGCAAAGACTTCGAACCTTTACACCCTGGGCAGAGGAAACCTCAGCTCCCAAATTACAATATGTTCTGGTCTAATTGAAGTTGGCACCTGGCCAACTTTATATCACTTGAACCCATAACCACGGTTTGCTTGTCTATTTGTTTCTTCTTTTAACGGGAAAGCCCACTGCAGTTCAGCAGAAATGATTAATCACCAGTACAGAGAAATCACCAATACAGGCAATGATAATTGGCTGTATTTGGAGGACAGCAGGAAGAACAAAAGACCTCTCGATGCCTAATATATATCAGCATAACCTTTCTGTTCAGAGAGGGATTCATTGCAGGCATTACTACTGCAGAAGGAGAGAAAAGGTGAACGGCAGTGCTGCCTCCCACACACGGAACACCCACCCCTCACATACAACGAACACCACATGTTCCTCAGTTCAGATGACTTTGTACTTTAGCTTGAAAAAAACCAACAAAGATACAGTGAAAATAAACCCTCCGTGACCTGGGGTGGGGCAGAGTATATTTCTCACTTGACCTTACTTGAAACCCTTCCCCTCGGCAGATGAGTTCCCACTGAGACTTAAACCATGAACAGCAGACAAACAGATGTTAATAGCGTCTTTGCTGAAACGCTGCGCTAGTCCAGAACTCCTGCTGAAAATGCTACTGGGCTTTATCCTCCCTCCTGTAGGCAGCTGTGCTGAAGGAGGCATTCTGAAAGGATTAGAATTTTGCTGCAGGCTCACAAAATAGAAAAAGCAGAGTTATGAGGGAGAAAGCCCTTTACTGAACATCTCTTCAAAAAAGCTTACTTAACAGTCAGATGGGAAAAGACTGGTCTCTCTTTTCCTTCCTGCTTCCGAGCCTTTTCCAGGGTGAATACCCTGAGATTTACGTTGCATTCGAACCTTCCGCATGGAGGCCACTGTTCACCCTCCCGTCAAGCCCTTCCTTTCATTCTGTTCCTGATCTCCGTGTCTTTGATAACACTGATTTAAGTAAAACCATTATATCAGAAACCTACCGAAGCAGATGACAGAGACCATATTGTACTTTGCTCTGAGTATTTGCCACAGCAAAAGTAATCCTTGCTGCAAAGTACCTGCAATCAATAGAAATAAAACTAAAAAAAAAAGAAGACATTAAAAGGTTCCTCACATGATATCCTCACATGATATCCTCACAGAAACATCTTGGAGTAGTTGCCACTTTGTCCAAGGAGTCAGGCAGGGACTTTCAGACCCAAACACAGGATGCTTAAACTAATAAGGGCTGTACAGTTTCATTTTGTCTGCAGAACAGGCACAGAGGAATATACATCAGCATGTCACGATTACTCTGCCAAAAGTTACATTTGTACCTTTGTTTTGAAAAAACACTCTGGAGCATCAAGGGGAGTTCAACAGCATCTGTGCTCAGCAGGTGGAACTATTTTTGTTTTAAGATTTGAGTTCTGCTACGTGAGCTCTTAGGTCAAAGAAAGGCATCAACATGTCTCTTTTTTGAGCTGGATGCTATCTGCATGTATCCGTGAATACAGTGAGGACTTTAAAGTTGTTTTCTAGAAAACTAGATGCAAACACTTTCTTGTCCAGCTCAGAGTACACTGAAGCAAAAGGAATTTATGAGGTTTCTGTGGTCCAAATGGCAGACTTTGGTGTAAAAAAACAAAACAAAACAAAACAAAAAAACAAGTATTGCTGGGAGAAAGCATCAATGAAAATAAAGAAAAAGGGCAACTTCAAAGCTTTTCTAATTTCTATGGGATTTCTAATTCCTGTGGATTGAAGAAGGTGAAGAGAGTTGAAGAAAATGAGGACGTGCACAAAAACAATGTTAAAATTAACTGTTAGAGCAGAGAAATCAGATGATGTAGAAAAGCAGACACAGAACCTCACCCCAGTACCGCTGGACCAATTTCCAGGTCAAGCAACATGGAGCAGCCATGAATACAGCCAGATTTTCTACACCTCGGACTGAGAGTAGAATATGTTTTCCTTTTCAAAAAATAGTACATAGACATTTTTTTTCCCTTTGAGAGAGAATGACTTTCTAATGTGGAGGAAATGCAGGTGCAACAACGGTTCCTAAATGCGCCAAAATGAGGTCTCCAGTCGGTAAATGGGTAACAGCTTCTCTTCTATTTTTTTCCCCTTTGCTCGAGCTTCTGAACATTATTCAAAGATAAATACATTTCAAGCATATGGATGCACTTATGTGCAAAGTGCTATTGCATCTCCTTTTTTTTTTCTTTTTTTGCCCTTCCTTGCTCCTAGTATTACCCAACGATTTTGAGCTGCAAGGCTTTTACATTAATGGAAATTCCCATTCAGCTGAATTCAAAATCCTTCTTACTATGGATACTGAGAGACAACACAAGCAACATTAAAACTACCTGGATGGTTTATTTTATTCAGGCATCAGTTACATTAATATATGTAAGAAATTACTTCATATTTTTAAACACTTAAGAAAAGAAAGAGGGCTTGGGTCAAGAGGGAAGAGAGATTTGTTGACAGGAAAGAAAAAATGGGAGGATGCCCACTGCTTTGTGAGAAGCATGATGTCGAAAGAACAGGCACCAGGCTGGCAAATCTAAAAACTATACACCCTTTGTAGTGGTTTCTAAGCTTCACAACACACCTTTCTGCAAGCTTTCACTCCATATTAAGAGCTTCTTTGATGCTTCAGTAGGTTTGCATGGCACTCTGAGATGACCTGTATTGCTATGATTATTATTATCATTACTATTCTTAATACTAATAATGCGATTTGTCATCCCAGTTGAGCACAGAGGCCACAGGAGGACAAGTCTCCTCCTCAAAGCCAAACAACTACACCTAGAGATGTGGAGAAAGTATCAAAAACATGCTGTCCCCTGTGCTGTTCTGCCCCACTGGAGTTCATTTAAGTGGCTACTGGGACGGACAACGTTATCACACAGACTGACAGGCGATGATAGGGTCCCGTCTGTGGCTGGCAAACTGGACTGATCAGTGAGGAAGGTTGCTGGCTGATCTCTGGCAGAAATTCAACGCCTGAATTAGATCTTGAGGCAACACTTCTATCCTTGTATGATAAACTGGGGAAGTGAATATGCCTTTAATTTAGAGATGAAGTATCCAGGCTACGAAGCTGACATCTGGGTTTTGGTCAAATATTTATACCCTGTTTTACACAGGAATGGATAGAAAATCACCTTCAAAAACTGAATAAGCTGAGAAGCCTTTTTTTTTTTTTTCCTTTTAAAGTTTAAGTCAACTGCATATCACTCAACAGTACTGAAATAAAACTCTGACAAAAACAAAAATGGCAAAAAAAAAGAGCAAAGCAGAGAATTACACCCATAGTATGCGCAATTCCAACTCAACAAAAATACCATCTTGTGAGCAAGCACTTTCATGTAGGATATGAAAAAGATAACTTGGAGCTTATGATATAGTTAATCCTGATGCTACATCTACAGATGCAGGGAAAATGGAGAGAAGATGTTAGGGTAGACTGCAAACCAAACCAAATCCACAGGAGCAAATCACATTCCTGTAAGCTGAAAAAAAAAAAAAAATCACTTTTATTTTAGGCTTAGGTACATGCTATCAGAAGAGAATGTTGCACAAGGCTCGATTATAATTAGCATTTACAAAGTAGCACACTTTGGTCGTGCCACTGCCTCACGGGAGACCTAAAAGAGGCCGATGCAACCGCCAAGAGGCGAGGACTAGAAGTATGCTTTCTTCTTTCTCCCATGGTTACAGAAAGGCCTCTGCAGGACAGCATGTAGCTTGTGCCCTGACCCCTAAATACCCAACAAAAATGAGTTTCAACATGAGAGGAGGTTTCACTTCATGAAGCAAAGGCAAAGTGGGCTTTCTGTCCCTTTGTCCTTTATCATTTGCAGAAGACATGATTCCCTGAGGAAGACTGTCTACCTGACCCTAGTGCTCCCACCAGTAAAATAAACTGGCCGGTTGCTGTTGCACAGACCTCTTCTGAGGTTGCCTTGACCAGTCTTCAAGCCTATTTTCACAAAGGAGCTGAAACGATGTGGCTTTCCAGGTGCTTGTCCTTCTTGCTCCTGTTGCAGACTAGCTGACCACCTTTCAAAGGTGGGCCCAGGAAGACACAGTATGTGGGAGGGAAGGAGGAGGGGATCGGTCTCTGAGCATGTCCGTGACTACACCTCCAGCTGCTTCTTTTCAAAGGCTTTCTTGTTTACCAAGGATCACAACAAATTCCCCCACATACGCTTGCAGGGCCACCTCGTTCCAGCTTTTCATTTGTTTGTTTCTTAAAAAAAGATGGACAATATTATGGGAATGAACATTGAGAGAACAGCAGAAAGTTAAACAGCATCCTGCTCTGAAACACTCTGATTAAGGCAGAGAGCATCTACGCCACTGTATTTTTGAACAGGCATTTGGAAAAGTAGCAGCTTTGGCAAGATGATAATTTAGTCCTTTTGACTCCATCACATCACAAAGTTTTCCTGAAAAATGCCAAATTCTTGACCCTAACCTAATTTGTTTACAACAACAGGGGTGATACTAACTTTTGCCAGAGCAAAGCAGTGTTTGTAGGATCCCAGGTAGATTTGTCCCTGCTTCTGAGTCACTGGGAACCCTGCCTGGCAATTTCTGTCACCAGCTCCAGAATAAGGGCATTCTCAGTTTGCCTTTTTTTTTTTTTAATTGGCCTTCGACTGGCAAGAACTGTCATTAAAAAAAGACAAAAAGAAGAAAGAAGAAAAAAAAAACCATGCACTCCCCAAAGCAACCGAACAACCCCCTCACATTCTATGGTGAAAGCAAAACCTCATTTTGTGAAGCGACCTTGATTTCTTGCTCTCTGAGTAAAGAAAATACGACTACACTGTCAATACCGGGTGTTGCTGATCTGAGATCACTTGGGCTTTATCTACGCGGGGGATTTAGAAACATTTTCCCACTGAGCAGGAAGTAGCAGAAGTAACAATAGTGGTTGCAGTGAATAAGCTCTGGAGCCGAGACCTATATTTTATTTGTCTTTTCAAATGACTTATCAGCTTCTTCAGCTGTTATAATACTTTTCTCAGGAAAGAGAAGGGAGGACAAATCACTGATATTGCTACCTCCACTAAATCCAGGCCAAGCCCTCACTTGGGATAAATCGGTAGAAACACACTGAAAGCAATGAATTAATGTTTATTCACAACCAACCTTAGGATCTGTATTTTCATACGTGAATACAAACCCATAGAGAGTAGAACCAGGCAACAACTGACACTAGATTGATTTTCTCATTTTCTGAGTTTGGCAGTATGTTACACATCCCAGGAGCAGATTTGCCACTGGCCTAATGCTTCCCTACGTATATAATATTTCAGAGAATGCTGCTGAAGTCTTTGCCTTTACTAATTTAAATATTTGCCCATTTCACAAATTTCAGCTCAGTTTCTCCTGCTTCATTTCCTCACCACTCTATGGCACACAGTGGCTCACTGCAAATGAAAAATACCAACCCTGCAAATTGGCAAATGCAGAAAAGAGCTATGTTAAATTATTTGTCTTAAAATTGACTTAATCTGGCCATTCACGTTCATTGCTTCAAAGTTTTACAGCCCTTGCAATGGCATCTGTCCTCCCTGGAAACCAGTAGCTGCCTCTGTTTATCTGCAGAGTGCACCTACACGGGTGCGGGTGTGTTTCTTCTCCAATAATACTTAGGCTACTCTGACAATTTCTGAGCAGTCCTGGCTCCTAGACACTTTCACTGAAAGTACCAGTGAAATTAGCGGACACATTCTATGGCATCTGAAAGCTTCCTCGCATGAGTTGCCCAAAGGAAAACCTTTTCTTTCCTACTTGCAAATGATACGAATAAGAAAAGAAATAAAGTTGGCCACAGCTACTTGGTGCCTGATTAACAAAGTGCCTGCTGCTCCAGCGTGCTTGAAGGATAATAATTCAATTTAAAGGTATACATTAGAAGCACGTGTTACAGCTGATTCTGTGCATTTTTAATTGGCTTAACTACCAGGTTTACGGCGAGGAGGTGGAACTCTTGCTGAGATGTTCACTCAGTACAGAGTGACACACCACCACAGACTGTCAGTTTTCAAGAATAAATCGGTTGTGTAGTGCCCTTCTTTCTCTGTGTTGTTTTCTAATCCAAAACACTCCCCTTGCTCTCACATCCATCCCTCCGAGTACTAATGGAAGCAAACTTACACCAGAGGATTTCACATGTCACAAAAGCTTAAAAACAAACATAAAAAGCACAAACCATTGCTCATTTCTGACATTTACCAAAACTTCTGTTCAAAAATTGCATTATTACTGCACTTTTTAGGAAACATTTTATCAAGTTTTACGTCTATCATAATTCAGTCATCAATAACATTATCACAGTTTTGGTTGTTATCTCATTAATCTGGTATCACTCACCCTCCTTCTCATAAAGTGTGCAAGAGTGTTATTACAACTTTGCTGTTCCTTTAATTGCTGTTAAAAATCATAGTGATTAGAGCGCTCTCATCATTTTTGGCAGCAGCTACCAAGCTTTCTAACAGACTGCTTCCCACCTGGTTTCACTTCAGGATTCATAATTTCCCTCTGGCTGGCAACCCCCACTGTTGCAGCTGTATTTCTATCGGGGTCACACACGCAGTTGAGGTAGAGACATCTTACACGGGGAACTGTGGTGACTTGGCCAGATCATTAAACTTTTTTTCCAAATTCCTTTTCCCCCTCACATTGATTTCCAGGAAATTCAAAATAGCATAATATGCATAAGAGTGGGGCTCCGCATTTTAAGCACCTTGCAAGATGCATTTATTTTTTTTCTCTCGCAGTGAAAGGACTCCAGCTGTGGGACACAATGGAAGTTCCACCAGCTGAGACTTTCAGGATCAACTGGAAGCCAAAGTGGAAAAATAGCCTCTTCAGTTATGTCCTCAGGATTGCAGACTAGCTGATCTAGTAGACCTTATCCATCTTCCTAAATCTGGGAACACCAAGTAAATCTTGGTTTCAGGCTTTCTGTGCTTTCTGTGACAGCTAAGGGAAATATAACACCCAAAAAGCCTTAACCCATTTCTACACTGAGCTTAGACTAATAGCACAGCTCATTTAATCTTTACATTTTATGTTTGGAAGCAACATATATGGAGTTTTATGGCTGAACAAAAGTTTCTTAAGTTCTAACATCCTAGAATCTGTGAAAGTCTGAATATTTCCTCAGAACTTACAGTGTGCCCTTACGGTGTGACCTCTAAACTCCACAGTGTGTAGAGAATCTGAATTGCAGTAATAAGACAGCATTGTAAATGGCAATGTAAATTACTTTGAAATGTTCCAGACGTTTTTGCAAAAGCATATCAGAGTTTGTGGCTTTCTCTGAATATCTAGATATAATGGTTTATATGGAAATATGTACCTGGCTTTGGATTATAAATCAAAGAATCCTGAAATTTATAATCATGCTCCTGCAAACAAGGTTTGCTGCTGGATATAGCAGAGAGATGCTGCCTGAGATATGGATGCAAGCCAGTTCCCCAGTTCTAAGTATCGAAGGTTAAGGGAACTCTGTAACCTCAGTATAAATCCATATCTGAAAATGCATAACAGGTACTATGGTGGAGCTCGTCCAAATAACAGAACAAACGCTCCTTTGAATCATAGGGAATCCAAAATCACATCCGAACTTTCTAAGATGTCCTGTAAGTCTGTAATTATTTCAAAGGAAGTTGAAGGTGTTCAATAGCTCTGAAAAATCACATCCCAAAGTGTACAGAGCACATAGCAATACAGGTGCTGGCATTATTACTCTCTGCCTCGGGAGTTTTGAGAGAGGCAATCCCCAGTGGAGACTGTTTCAGATTCCAGCCAATATTTCAGGTTCCAGCTAGTACAATCACATTAGTTATGTAAGCCACTTTCCCAAAATGCATTACTAGTTAATAATTTTGTACTTAAAGATACACATCTTCAACTGTTTTAAAGTGTTATTAGTGGAACTGAGAGGGCTTCAAGGAGGAAAAGTAGCTTCCAGTATTTTACACATAAAAAATATTAAATAAATGGAGCAATGTTAAAGTTTAATGCTGAACTTTCAATGTCGTATTTTTCACAATTTAATCCTAGCCTTCTTAATTTATTTTGTTGCCAGCAGTTAAAAACTAACCTGAACAATTCTTCCAATCAAAGAATGTGCCTGCAGAGCGCTCTAATTTTTTGGCAATACCTGAAAGTTTCTAGTGTTGTCTTAACTTATATCATCTGAATGACTACAATTATTTGTAATGCCATTTCCTTATTTAACAGTCTTTTGTGAGACGACAGTAACAATTCCTAAACCTTTACTGTCATTAGAAGGGATTATTGTGATTATTGTCAAGGACACAGAACTGCTCAAAGTTTGAAAAGGAAGGCAGCAGAGAGAATGGCCCTCAGTGAGAGGTTCCCCCCAAAAGAGCCTGAAAACAGAAAATTCAGGGTTCTTATCGGAACAATCCTTTGGCTTTTCTGAATCTTTGGATGAGCCACACTTTCGCTAATGAAGGAATGGAAAATAAGGAGATAGCAGCCTCGTAACTCAGATGTGCCAGCAAAGTGCCTATGTTCAAGGAAAATAAATACCTACATACCCATTGACCAAAAGAGGTGTCAGAAGGTAGCCAGGCTCAGTGGATTTTTTTTCCTTACCTTTTCTACCAGATGCATCATTATAATCTACCTGACTATCTGAATTTTAACAACTTTTCACAGCCAGGGATCAAACTGCACCCTGTGAGGCTATGTGTTAGGAAACAATACAAACGGTAGTTGACTTTACCCAAAGCAATATCCTTTAAACATATGTTCACAGTTCTATCTGTGAAGACCGCAAGTCACAGATCCAAGTTCAATTTCAGACATCTAGGCTTCTTACCCAAAGGTCTGATTATATTACTGTTTTGCTTCATCCTATCCTTTCAACAGAGTCCTTCATGTCTGCTCATTCCTCTCCTCATCACTCTGTTTGAAGATAGCTAATTAAATTATTTCATTCGTTGTCATCTACTACCCGTAGGACATAGTCCCTACTGATCTCCAGGCTGTGAGCACTTCAGCTGCTGTGACCGTCTCCTCACCTGCATGAAAATGCTTAAAAGAATGTTATTTTCTCCTCAACCAGCTAGGTGCGTATTTGCATTTCTTTGCACAAGTGGTCAAGAGGAAAAAAAAGAAATGCTTTGGGAAGGATGACGGTCGTATTGTCTTTTCTTGAGAATTTGACAGTTGTCCATCTCCCGAGTGTTGTGCCTGTAGCTGTGCATGTCACACTGTGTATTTAATTTTGCACACTCTTTCTTGCAGTTCTACTACTTTACGCCGCATGTGGATTCCCAGTCATGCCAATACATTCCACACATTGCCATTTAGTGACATGTTGGTATCAACTGAACTTTCCAAAAATGCAGAAGCCTGAGCTGCCATATATGAACACAGGATTAGGGTTTAAATGGAAATAGTTTTGCAACCTTAATTACATGGCATGTTTGGCACAACCATTAATAATGAATGCTTGCTTAGTTACCCATAGAAATTATTGTTCAAGCAGTTTGTTTCTGCTGCCTCCAAATAAGCTTTTAAAAATCAAATCCACCTCACATGTTATTTTTTAACTCAGAAATTAACAGACCAAGCCATCAAATTATCCTTTGCAAAGAACAATAATTCAAACAGTTGAACGTATCATCATTCCATGAAAGTCAGAACTAAACACTGTTAAGCCAGATTAAAAACTGATTTGAAAAGTACCTTCCTACTTCTATGTAATATGAATGCCATAACTTAAAGCTATAGTTTTTGTTCTTGCTCATTTAAAATCAGAAAACATATATTTATAGATATTTCTAACAAGCATGGTACGCCGGGTAGAATACAAAATATGCTAAGTAGTACAGCATGATAAAAATGCTTTTATTGAATGCATGGCCTTTTAGTTCATTAATCTTGACCACCATTTTATTTTACATATGGACACAACTCATCTTCTCCGCATAATGTGATCCAAGTAGCCATATTGAGGTGAAAAAGTAGAAATACACTAATATTGCGATGTCACTTGAAAGATACATTACATTACGCAGGTGTCTGTTTCCTTACAGGCTTTAAGGTTATCAGAGATCTTTAAACACGTAAATCCTCCAGCTTTTTAAATTTCTGGTTTATTTCCTGACTAGGGTATAGGCTATAGTAATTCAGTTACACATGAAACTGCCAAGAGGCTGCTGCACTCCTTATATTTAACCAAATACATACTCTAACTCCAGATTTTTACTGTTATGGTTTAGATTTTGTAACACCAATATGGCATTTCAGATGTAATACTCTTTAGGGATTATTACTGAACTTCTAGGGTGGTTATAGCTACTCAGCCTCTGGCTCTGTGACTCCATACAGACTAAGCGGTATTCTGCAGCGTTCTTAGTAGGTATTCATTTACCTGGATCCCACCACGTGTTGTTGGATAAGGCAGACAGCCCAGAAAAGCAGGCTTCCTCCTTACCCCCTATGCCAAGAGGCTGGGTGCATACCTCTTGCCTTACACCCCCATGAAACCTCTTGTCATTCCTCCTCCTCCTATCCCACTGGGCCATCACAGGAGGGGATCAATTCATAAACTGCTGAAAACAATCCCAAAGGAACTTTTGTTTTTCCTTATGCTTAAATGTAGTCCTGGAGTGGAAGGAGGAAGGTGACTGACTACTCTTTCTCTTAGAGTTGTCTAAATGTAGGTGCTTCAAGAAATTAAACCAGATGAATTTATCACATGGATAGGTTTAAGTGTCTAACACTATAAACAGATGGGACAGTTTGCTCAAGAAATTTCCATGCAAAGCAGCTTGACTTTGTTTTGGACAGTGAGAACTGGATCATTCCAAATTGTACAATGGTAAATCAGAATTTTTGAATGGCAAATGGCAAACAAAATCCTCTTCTGAGAGGAAAAGTACTCAGAAATCTTAGGCTTGCTCCAATATGCCTCTATTCAAACCTACTTCAAGGTGAAAGGCAGCTTAAATGTAGTCTGATCCATGCTCAAAACAACATGGAGCTATTGCCTTTTTCACTGTGTTTTGCACGTTTTATAAGGCTCATTTACCTGACCTCCTCTTGACTGAAATGCGTTTAAAAAGTCTCGTCTCCTGTATTTAAGCATCAACAAATGTTTTCTAGAAGAGGCCTTCAGTTGGTTCCTCAATCTCAGTGCATTTCTAGTCAGTTTGCACACACCTGTGAAAAGTAAATGCACGCTGCCAAAACCTCAGAATTAACCATTTTAGCCGGTCATGCCAGTCAACCGGAAGTCATGCAGCAACAGAATAATCTTAAAGATGCATTTGTGTATCACTAAGAATAGCCCAGGCTTGTATAAAATGATTACAAGCTCTGATTCATGATATCTGCAGACAAGCTGGGTTAATTTTCTCCCTTTCTAAGCTTGATTCTGCCCAAGAGAAAGAATCTCTATCTTGCATTCTCTGATCTTCATCTAAATAAGATGATATATTTCTCAGGCAGAACAAATAAGAATTAGAATTCTCTGCAAAATGACATGCTGCTGTAGCCAGGTTGAGCACATGCCCTTTCAAAAATTCCTCATGAAAATTCACCATTTATTTCGGAGACTGTTTCCTATTTTGGGGTTTTATTTTGTCTACACTCTTCTGGGATTTTTTCTGTTGGTGTTGTTAAGAAAATGGAATAATTTAAGTGAGCATATCATAAGCATGCATCCCTTTCCTCACCCAAAAGTGTTGCTGTTTCCAAGACTCCAAATATAGAACCATAGAATCATATAACCAAAATTCACCTGCTTGTGGCAAGACACAGTTTGTATTCTCCATCTTCCTTAACAGTTTCACAGGGGGTTTTCACATAGGCATATCAACAGGGCAATACATTCAGGTAGATGCACAGATTCTATAAATTAGGTAAACTCTGATCACTAGTGTTGTCCTGGATATGCTAACCAGACATAAAATAAAATGGAGAAAGAGCACCCTGATGGTGATAGGAATTCTTTTGAAAGATGTCAGTTCAGCATCAGCACTGTTTACCCTTAACATGGTTTGCAGGTAGCTCAGTCAGAAAAAATTGGAAGTTCCGAGTACTTCCTTTTCACAAAAAAGCTGAAAAACAATTGGGGAAATGCTTTCCAGGAAAATATTTGCAAGCTCATGACTGAAAGTGCAGAAATTGATCAATAATGATAATAATATTATAAAATTAAATCACTTCGTTTGGAAGAGGAAAAGTGGCTTGGAAAGATACTGTTGCCATAGCTCTGTTGTATAAAACCAAATTTAAACAATCCAATGGAACTCACACGTTTGTTACTGGCAGAAAAAGAAGTGGCAAAAGAAAGTTGAAGCAAAAATTTGTTCAAGGTTTCCCCTTAATTAGACAGAATTCCGTATCTGAGATTTCTCATTCTGCTTTGGTTCTATATAAAGGGTTCCATCCTACTTAACTTTACACAAATAGCCATCATTCTTCTAAGCAACAAGGAGGAATGCATGTCATCAGAGATAACCTCCCAGAAAACCAGACACACATTACACCTGCTTCAGAATCTTAATGCTTATGCCTGTGTTTTGAGAAAGACAACGGCCTGGATTCTTACCATCATCCATACTTTAGGGGCTCGCTTGTGCTGGGTTCTTCCTCTGATCATTGGAGATGGACACCCACCTTCAGAGAGTGACTTAGCTCACTAAGCTAAGAATCACACCTGGAAGTAATGACCTCCAGTTAGGTGCTTTAAACAAATTGAATGATACCATATCAAAACACCCCTGTACTCTGATCCTCAATGTAGATACACGACACATAGGGCTTTTCCATGAGTGGGTGTGGGTATGCAAAGATACTATGAAGCATCTTTCTGAAGGTCTTTCCTAGGGACTACAATATATATCAGTCCAAGTAGCCAAAGGTATGAGAAGGGAAATTGATATACACACTATAGATCTTTCCAGTCTTGAGACAGATGCTGAAACTCTGAAATACCACTCAGACAGGAGTTTGTTCAACTTCATCCATGCAACTAAAATGACCTCCATGTCAGCAAACGACTCCGAGACTGGACAAAAATTGTCTGTGCCCAGGATCAAGGCATAGGGTTGGGGCTTTACAATCACTCAGATTTAACTGCCCCAAGTTAGATGACAAAGCCAGCATGCTGAGGGATGACTGCAAAGCAACCTAGACCCTGGCCATACACTTGAGTTGTTATAAAGTTTACTTTTGCCCCCATTCCTTTTTCCCACAAAAAAACAGATACCTTCAGATTTTTTTACTTCAGATTCACACTTCACAACAATCAGCAGGAGAAACGTTGATTATGACATTTCAAACAAACTTAACTTTAAGAAAAGTAGATTTTTTTATAGTTAAATCAAGTAACTTTTGGGAGTCTTTTGGCACTATTGGTTCAGAAGCTTTTGTTAAAGAATACAGATTCAGCAAAGGAAAAAAAAGTGCATGTATCGCAGCAACAAAGTTGCGGGGGGGGAGTTGCAATTGGAAGGACTACAGAAACCCAATTTCATTTATTTCTATGATATAAAAATGCATTGGGCACTGGGAACAATCAGACTTTGGCATGGCCAGATTCCCCTCTGAAAACTGTTAAAGACAGAAGCACACAAAATCAATAAATTTTCTAGAGGCCCATCCATGTGTTAGATAAGCACACGGGACAACATAAGCCTCATATTCTAATTTGACATGAGCGTATCTGACTGGGCAGACTATACCAAGGGAATGAACAAATAACAGACATCATCCTCCTCATCCTAAACCTGTACTTGTGCTATAGCTTGCCTTACAGTGAGCTTAAATCAAATCTACAAACGTTCAGGGAATATAAAAGAATAAATTAAACTGGAATCCAGAAAACAATAGCTCCACGGTAATACTACCCAGCTATCTTCATTTTCTGTAGCTTTAGCTTCTATCAGAGCCTCCTTAGGTGCTCTGCTGTGCTCATTTTTGTTAAGAACTTGTTTCGGAGTTGGAGTTCCAGAAAATAAGAAAGATTATTCTTGCACAGGTCTCAGAGCACCGCTGGGTGAAAGCTCTGGACATGAATGCCTCTGTCTAAGAAGGACCCAATTCCAATCAGGCACAGCTCCAAGGCAGCAGGAGACCTGACACAACAAGGGCACATCATAGTTATGCAAGAGGGCTTCGTTCCTGGAAAGGTAAAGCTGCAGTGATGCCCAGATTGCTCTAGGACAGCAGCCAGAGACTGTGCCAACGGGAACACCTGCAGGGTGACATAAGAATATTGAAATGGCAGTAGGAGGGGAAATAAAAGATGTGGATGCCACTGGGGCCCTCTCTCCTACCTTGCATCTCTCTTAAGTTCAGGAAACCCTTTGGTCTTGGACCAAAGGTGCTTGGAGGCAATTTGCAGCTATTAGTAAGCAGGTGGCAATGAAGAGGTGAGGGTGCTGGGAAGAGGCAGTTAGATTCCCAGAGCTGGCAGGAGCAGCTGCTGGAGCTGCAGTGTTGTTGTAAGATTCTTTCATCACTCTGTCCCAGATCACCTGCCATCATTATCAACTGTTTGCTGTAACCTCCCCACCAAGCCACCTCTTTTGCCCCAGCCAGAGCTTTGTTCTCCTCCTTCTCCTTCTGCTGTATCAATCTCCAACCACTTCCCTACCTTTTTCGTACAAATGATCCCCTTTTGGTGAAGTTATACCTCAGCTACTCCCTAGATTATTCCTCTCCTTCCCTCCCCTGCCTGCAAGGCCTTTGCAGGTCACTCTGCAAGTCAAGCACTGTCCTCTTCCTTAAGTTGCTTCTCTTTAGCCGCTCTGAGGCAAAGCACTCTCTACAGGTTTCTACAATACCAGCCACCTGAGGTGAGCAACAGTCCCACGAAATCCCACTGACCTCCTGGTTTCACAGCACTTCTGTACTTGGTGGTGTTACAATACTTCATTTTTAGTATTGTGAAATATTAAAATGCTTCCACGACCACTGCCCAGCCCATGGGGTTAATTTGCAATTAATATTAATAAAATAATTAATAATTAATAATTAATAAAGTAATAAAATAAAAATTAATAAAAAATTAAGGGTACACATAAAGAACACTAATAAGACTTCGTGAGTTGAATGTGGGGAAAAAAGGTACTCAGTTTTGTGGAAAACACACTTCTGGCTATTTGATGAAACAAGCAAGCCCCTATTTTCTTCTTCATGTATATACAGTCATTCACCTGCCCGTGCACTAAAAAACACCTTTCTGGCAATTCCACATGCTATTTTTAAAGCTTATAAATAGTTCTCTTAAAATGCCAATTGATGCAACCAATTGGGACGGCCTAGTAATAGAATAGAGGGAGAAAGAATCAGAGCAAAAAGTCACATACAGAGGTATATAATCACACACACACTTGTATGATGTGAAATCATTCTAAATGTAACTTTATGATGCTTTTAAGAGAGATGTTGACTTGGGATGGAGAAAAGGGGAGTGCAGGCCACAGAACAAAGTTCCCAACTTCTCTGCCAGCAATGCTGGAATAGTGAAGCAGGAGGTAGTACACACACATGTACAACTAGACAGGAGAAAAAGTACAACAGCACCAAGGTTTACAGTGAACTATGTTTAAGGTTTTGCAAAGCGCCGGCACCAATTCACAGTCAATCTGACTCCAAACAGCCTGTCAGTGTACAGAACCAGGGGCAGATGTAAGATGGACAGCAGTCCTTAACCTGGAGAACAACATACTGCATCCTTTTCTTCTATATGCACACCGGCCAGAAACCCTCTGGCATCCCTCAGTACCTGTTCCAAGGCTTTTTCATATCTAGAAGAGGCCATGATCCTCCATTCACTAACAAAATGGCCAGGAGGTCGAGGGAAGTGATTCTACCCCTCTACTCCACTCTGGTGAGACCCCACCTGGAGTCCTGCATCCACCTCTGGAGTCCTCAGTACAGCAAGGACATGGACCTGTTGGTGCAAGTCCAGAGGAGGGCCACGAAGATGATCAGAGGGCTGGAGCACCTCTCCTATGAAGACAGGCTGAGAGAGCTGGGGCTGTTCAGCCTGGAGAAGAGAAGGCCCTGGGGAGACCTTGTAGCGGCCTTCCAGTACCTGAAGGGGGCCCACAGGAAACATGGGGAGGGACTCTTTATCAGGGAGTGTAGTGATAGGACGAGGGATAATGGTTTTAAACTGAAAGAGGGGAGATTCAGATTAGATATTAGGAAGAAACTCTCTGTTGTGAGGGTTATGAGACACTGGAACAGGTTACGCAGAGACGTGGTGGATGCCCCATCCCTGGAAGTGTTCAAGGCCAGGCTGGATGGGGCTTTGAGCAGCTTGGTCTAGTGGGAGGTGTCCCTGCCCATGGCATTGGGGTTGGAACTAGATGATCTTTAAGGTCCCTTCCAACTCTAACCGTTCTACAGTTCTACGATTCTATGAAAAGCAATATTGCACAGCTTCTTAGCCTGCTGTGCTGTCCCTCCCAGACAGACTTTTACTTTCAGTGATTAAGATCTTAAAAACCTGCTCATCTCTGCTCATAGCATCCCACCCAGGTACTCACTAATTGATGTGATGGCTTTCCACTTATCATGATTCATGTTGGTAATAGGGTACCCTAATTTTTCCCTCCACTTCTGGTATCTCTGTTGGTCCATCTGCCACCAAAGTGCAGGATGACTGCACTCACTGCTCCATTTTGCTTCTTCCTGCATGACCTTTGCCACAAACTTCTCTGTTTACTCTTGGCTAGAAAGAGCGCTATCTCTGTTCAGCTGCAGGCTGCTTATTAGCATCCAGAGGCCACTGGGAGCCTCCCACTCTCTCCAAATGCTTTCACATGATCAACACAAGGGTTTCCTCTTCTGCTCCTCCTTGCACACTCTGTAACACTCTCGGTCACAAGTTCACTCTTAGGGACATGGAGACTTGAAATCTGATCTAAACAGAGTTGGCACCAGACTAAAATGCCAAGGTCCCCAACATCTTACAAATTTGTTTTTAGTTTGTGTAAAAAAGACACCTATCCCTTCAGGCTAGCCAAACCACTCTGCAAGTGAATGCAACTTCCTATGATAGTACTGCCAGCTTTTCCTAGTGCTTTTAGCTAGGCCAGATCATGGCTCGTTTTCTGTAGCTTGTAACACTTGAGAATCAGTACATTTCATTTTCTGAAGTCATACCAGAGACTAGGACCCAGGTGAGTTTAATCTCTTTGGAGAACATTTGGCCTTTATATAAACATTCAGATTATAAATGAAGTCTTATGAAGCAATTCATTTTTGCATGTAAGTGATCTTACTGCTTCACAGTTACACTGTGCAGTGACTTTGTAATGAATGTCTAATTTTCCAGAGCACTGGCAAATGTTTTTGATTGCTTTTCTGTAGCTATTTCAGCTGGGTTTTGATAGTTTTCTTTATCTGTCCTATTTATTAGTACTTCTGGTTTGCCCAGAGGCATCTATTGGAAACATTAAAAAGTTAGGACAAAGGATCCAACCAGATATTAGTCTGTGAATGAAATTCTTTCCTTGAGCTGGAAATGTTTTGAATTCAGTACAGTTTCTAATCACCAGCTGGAACAAGAAGCAGCAGTCAACACAATCTAATAATGTGCTGAGAATGGTTTGCAGGTAAGTTACAAATACTAATAAAGATTAAGCTTAACCATAAAAATTACATTACATAAAAATAAATAATGGTATGCTGCCTTTAAGTTTTGTTCAAAATAAACATAAATGCCATTAAGAACATTCTGCAAATATTCATAACAAACACATAAACCAATCATGAAAAAATCAGACTAAATTAAGAATTCTCATAGGAGAGGGCCTAGATGCTCTGAGGGCATCTTCAATGGATTTCAAACACTTATAGTACCAGTTATTAATTTAAATCCCGTCCAAACGATAAGCAACTGAACTGAGAGAATTATCTACGGCAATCAGTTAATACCAGTAAATTTCTCTGTTTGTGAACTGTCCATAAATAATTACTCACAATATATGAATCATCATTTAATCGTTTAGAAATACGTGTTTTATGCCTTGTAGCAGCCTAAGGAATGCTTGCAAATTGTTTGCTGTTCACAATTTGTTGTCTGCACTGCAAATTTCATCAGTCAAATATTACAAAATACAACAATATTTTTCTTACGAGTTTTGTGGTCATTTCTGCATGATCTAAAATAAAACTAGGCAACTTCTTTGTACTAGTTTAAAAAAAAAAAAAAGAAAATTTTCATGCTGAGTGTTGATTGCAGTTGCTGTCAGAATACTATTCAATCCAAAGACAAGCATACACCTGGATAGAGATAATTCAATGTATTAAGTGTCCGTCTTTCAAGCTAGATGGACATATCACCTATGCCTATCCTTGCACTGAGACAGTAAGGTAACTATTGTTCAATGCCATGTACCATACAACTGAAAATCAGTAAAGCTCTAGATATATTTACAGGGATTTTCCTGGAGAAGTGCTGAAGACTGAAATTTGCAAACTGTGGTCTTAAAAACAGAGTAGTCATGAGGAAGCCATTGTGATGCATGAGACACAGCTTCTTGAGTTCAAAAAGTGTTGGAGAAAGAGGATTACAGATCTCTGGCTGAAAGAACAGAACCTGGCTGTTGCCAGTGAGTTCAGGGGAACCTGTGTATTTGTAACTAACTGGAGTGCCCCCCGCACTCCTTGTTGGCCAAAACACTATTTGAAGAACCTAGTTCTCATCTACAGATAAGACAGTCCCAGGAATTCTAGTCATATCATCTAACCTACATTGAATCCAACATTTCCATAACCAGCTGGTCACTTAACTTGTGGAAGGAAACCCACACTAGGAGAGAGGGTAGCCATGAAGCCTGTGAACCATCAATGAATACCGTGAGCACTGAAACAGTTGAGTGTCTACATAAGTTTTATAGCTCTGTTCCTAGATTTTTTTCTTTCATTTTGACTTTTTTCCTGGTAACTCTGAAGTGTAAAAAAATAAATATATATATAAAAAACATATATATATACACATATATATATATATATATATAGAGAGAGAGAGAGAAGTAGCTGGGACAGGACTCAACACAAATATTCATGGAAAAATACCTTCATACAAATGTGTCCGAGGCATCCTCTATCTGTGAACATGCTGGTAAATCATTTATGTGAAGGTGTGATCATAAGAAGCCAAAGAGATAGCAGAGACCTTCAAAGAGAATTTCAAGTTTCTATCTGCTGGACCACCACATGGATACAATTTTTCCAGTAGTTGCCTGCTCACCACAGAAAAATCTATTGTCTCACTGAAATTAATAAAAATTACTGATGTCAGTTAAGCCACAGTTTCACTCCAGTGACTTAACAACATATCCGAATGTTCTCTGTCTTGGTCTAGCTCCAAGAGGGTGGGTAAGAGAAGTATTGTAAGAAACTAAAACCAGCTTGAAATTCAAGGTTCTTTGGATTTCATTAAAAATTCACAAATCAGTCTATTTTCCTAGAGAAATGGGACAGGTGTCAAACAAAAATAGAATACTTTGCTGAGAAAACATGGCTTAACTATCAAAACCGTAGCAATTTCCATTTAGGCATTTTTCACTGTGAAAAATAGCTATCCTAATGAAACTGTGAATGAAGCCTGATTTGGGAGAAGAGTTGGAAATGAAACAGCAAAAAAAAAACCAACCCCAACCCCAATGTTAAAGTCTGCAAAATAAAATATGTAAATTTTGCAAAGCATTGTGTTGGATGAAACCACAATTAAAATGTTACCCATTCTAGCAATTCCCATAAATTGTTGTAAGAATTCCAGTTGATACAACTGGATTTTACATCAGGTTCCTAATAACTGTGGGATATTGATTTTGACAAAGAGGCGGTTCCCTGTATCACAGTTAAGATGCATTATTTGGGCAGCTTCTGAAAGACTGAACATTTATTACATGGATTATATTAATTTTATCAGCAAAACCAGATAATTTTTTTAAGTCAAAATGGCACCTCTGCTGAGCATTCAGTTCTTTTAAAAAGAATCCCTAAAACTGTGCTTAAAAGGAAAAATGTAACGAGTGCTACGCACAGGTCCTTGAAATATACCTCAATACACCATTCTTCATCACGCTATCACAGAATTCTTTTGATCGGCGATTATAAGGGATAGGTAATCTTAGAGCTATGCTTAGGAGGGAAAATGTGACTTGGCTGCCTGGAACATGAAAGAATGCTACAAATTAGATCTAGTCAAGCAGTACAAAAAGTCATTCATTAACATATGCACAAAAAGAAAGTACCAAGTTAGTTCTATAATTATTCAAGGAGGTCAAAATTAGTCCTTCATGTACATTCAGTTCATCAGCAATTTATTTGCAAGAACTTTTGTGAATCCTAAAAACCCCCAGAATTTTAGCACCAGTAATTATCTTGAAAAACTTTACGAAATGTGCATTTTTATTCAATGCTTAGCTTTTCTTATTTTAATTCTTCCAGGGAGGAAGTATTTTCTGCTAGCAAGTGCACAATCCCACAATGCCAGTGATGGACAATCAGCGCTGTAAAATAAAGTCCTAATTCTTACCTACTATTATCTGTCTTTGCCTCAGTGGTCACTAGGCATCACCTGTAATACAAACAGGTAATTTGGATATATGAAGGGAGGTTGGTTTGACTAAAATTCTTAGATAGTATTTGTGTGACTAGGAGATAGGAAGTAGCACACTGGATTAAACTATTGATTCATCTAATTGATATCCCAGTTCCACAAGGCATCAAAATTATTCTCAATAATTGCAAAATGATTCATACAGCAGAAGTTTTGCAGCTAAGTGGACAGCTTGTGCCTTGGTGTGCAAGTGGTTTTCCACCTTGAACTTTTTTTTGTTCTGCCTAATACAAACATGGAAGCTGTCATGACCCATAATAAGTCTTTTGTCTTTAAAGAAATCTACTAAATAAAGGCAAATGGATTTTGAAAATAACAAATCACATGGATAAAGTACGATCAAATCTTTAACAGGGAAACACCAACAGATTCAAAAGGTAAATTAATGAGATAAAAGCAGCTACAAAGGGAATATGTTATTCCGTTATATCGGTGTACTGAAATGACTATGGACTACTTATCAGCAAGGAATAACTCAGGGACAGATATTCAGGACAAAAAAGGTTGAGAAACATAGATTTACAGACAAAAAAGCTGTTCTAAATCAAACTGAATTAGAATTAAAAAGACTAAAGAAGGAAAGTAGTAGAGTAGGAGACAAAAAGGGTAGTAATGCATTCATTGTACTTGTGTGTGAGTCAATATAGTTAATTTGTTTACTAACTGGATAAGAGGAAAAGCAGAATTCTCAGACTATAATCTCCTTTTATAAACCATGATAAATTTATTTGACAAAGAGGGAGGAGAGACTTCTCAAGAGAAAACAGTCAGTAAGAGTCAGTCCTACCAATACCTGGCCTGCAGTAAGCCTCCAGACCCAGGAAAGGGAATACACAGAACTGGACACTTTAACTTCAGAGCTTAGATGCCAGCTAAGCCACTGAAGCCTTCCATGCATGGATCATCCCTTCAGCCTTGAGTGGGGGTGGATTAGATGGATTTAATAAATATTCATGGTCTACAGGCAAATAAATAATACAGAGGTGCTCTAATTTTCCTGTGTTATCTTCATCACCTTTGTGAAAATGTTACTCCTCTAACTTTACTTTCCTTAGGATAATAAGATCAGGATGCTTACAATACTGAAGAGTTATGTGAGCCAAGACTGATGTTTAGGATGACCTTGCAGTCAGCACAGAGAAGGATAAGACATGCAAGTATATTCATTAACACAGCTCCTCAAATTTCTGTTTGGGCAGGTTAGTTTCTGGCAAAGGCAAAACCTCATGGGCATAGGACACACCTCACATCAGGGCATCTCCAGAAGAATGACTCTACGCAGCAGCATGGCCAGCCATAATGAGACCCAGATACCACGGAGGAGTATCTAGGTCATCTTTGTGAGGAAACTGGGGAACCCCCAAAGCCCACTGATGAACTTTGCAAATGACATATGCTCGTGGGAGAGTAAGGACGTTCCTCCACTTTTTGAAAATGAAAAGATAGTTGAAAAACCTGTGCAAGAGAACCACTCAAGGAAGAAAAAAAAAAAAAAACAAAACACAACTCTATAAGGTTTTTCAGTAGGTCTTCCTGCATGACGAAATGATCAGATTGGCTATTAGCACGGGGCCCATTTCATCTAGAATTTATTTGCTAGGATGGATATTGAGGCTGCATTATTCCACCTCGGTATTTTTTTGAGCTGTGGGTGTTCTGCGTGATTAACAAAGACAAATATCATCTTTTACCAAGGTTTATTCCCATCTAGGCAATTGGATTTAGTCCATAACAGAGAAAATCAAATACAGGATTAGGAAATGCCATTTTTTCTCAAATACAAACTTGTCAACATATGGAGTTTGTGTAGAAATATATTTAAATGGATATTTGTAGGGTATTTGAACACGGAATGGTATTTTCTTTTTTTTTTTTTTGTCAAATGTATTACTTCTCAGAGCAAGTAGCTAATAGAGTTGGCAGAAGACATGGAGTGTGCAAGCAGTCATTGAACTGTGTAATAAAGATACCTTGGCCTCTACCACACCTTTCTCAAAGTTATTTTATTCCAGGGTCTTTTAAAGGCACTTAGAATTGCACCTCTCAATAGCTGGACACTGACTTGTAATATTTCTGAGAGGTAGTCAAAGGGACAGGGCCTCTCAGAATGATGCTAAGGGATTTTCATACAACTGTCTTTGCCTATGGTCGAAGTCAGATGTTTGACAAAATACTGGAAATGCATGCAGATTTGGAGAAGAACATCATAAATACGTGCAGGACTTTGTCTTCCATACTCTGCATATGGACAGATTATGAAATTTGTCTTGTCTTACCGAGACATCACTGGACCCTGGAAGCATTTAAAATTTGTTTGTATCCCGGTTTTATGTTAATGTGTATTGGTTGCCTAAGAGTCTGCTTCTGGGCATACCCAGGTCTGCTATAGCTTTTTGGCCTGCCTCACACACAGTCCTGATCAAGATATAAAAATTAAGATGCTCTTTTCTGCTTATATCTCCTAAGCCTTCCAGAGCATCTATTAGACTGGCATCCGATGAAAGGCAGATGTGACAGCCATTTTCATATCCTACCGTGTGCCACAACCTAGCTAGCATTACAGGAAGACGTGGGATACATCCATTCCTCTCCTTCTGTATGGACTCATTACAACACATTAGCTAGTGCTAAAATCTTGACAGTGCCTGCTGTTGGTCGGGAACACCTTTTTACTTGTTTAAATGGTTTGTCTATGAAAAAAAAAAGTTTATGATTCATGGGGCTGAATATGAATTTTTAGCTTTAAAGACAGAATCCCTTGCTATTGTCAACTAGTAAAAGACTTAACCACACTAAGCACAAGACAGTTCTGCACATTGTTTCTGCAGTCATTCAGTATTTTGTTCTCCATGGTGGCACAGTTTTCATGCCAGCCAGGGATGGATTCTACCCTTTATCCAGACTTTCTTATCACCTGGTGGGTCGGAGACTCTCCCAGGAGGAGGCGAGAGCTAAGTTGAATTTGATCAAGATCAAGAGGCTGGGAAGCAAGTTTAAGTCTCCAGGTCCTGTGCAGGTTTGCTCACAAAAAGGCTAAGGAATAAAAGGGATTGGAAAGAGGTGTGGGCAGCACCATCTGTTCCTGTTTTTAAACGAAAAAGAGAGATTCCCTGCTGTAGGCTCCAAGGAAAGAACGTGAGGGTCTACTTCACAGTGGTGATTTCATTTTGTTGCTCTTAATGGAGAAAGGATCCCATCCGGCTCTGCACAATTCAACCCCCAGCCCTATCTTACAATTTCTCATCCGTTCAGCCTACGTGACTCCCTGGCTGAGCGTGCTGAATTCAGCATGGTAGTGTCTGCGTCCCACCTCTCCCGTACCTCTCCCGGCACAAAGGAAGAACCCTGTGCCATGAGAAGAGCAGCGGTGCCTCACACAGTTCTGCCCGGTTCAGAACCGGGCATTGCAGCGCTCGGCACGGCCATGCCCTCTGCACCTTCTGGGATACTGCTCGAAATAGTTGCTTTTAGGGAGCCATTGACTCAGGTCGTTCCCACTGAGAAACCCACTGCACAGCACACAGTTAGCAGCCAGCTAACAACGCTGAGTTGTAATTATACACAGCCCCTGCCGGAGCTCTGTGGGAAGTCTGTCTATCCGTCACCGAGTAACAGGAGGAGGGAGGACTTGCCTTTTCTCATTGAAGTGACACTATGAGACGTGCCCATCCATAGCACTGGCTGCAGGACCAAGTTTTTGATTAGGCAGTTGTTAGGAGTGCTTTTGTTTTATTTTTCAGACGTTCCCCTGTTGATGTAAACATCTGCTGTCCTCAGTTATGACAGCAGAAAAGCGGCTGTTACAAACCCAACCGCGTAAACTGTCAACAGTTAAGCTGTCTGTGCCTGTAACCAGTTGCAAAATAACAGTGAGAGCTGCAGCAGATTTCTTACTATCATATGCCAACTACTGCTCAGCTGTCCTGTCCCCATGTTTCCCTCTGCCCAGTTCAAGAGGATGAAGAGATAAAGAGAATAGTCTGCCCCCAACGACGGCAGCGGTAACATTATTATACCCACAATGCCGAAAAATGAAGATTTTCACAGAGAGCTGCTGCATGCCACGTAAATTAGTTACTCACTATTCACCAATCTTGTTAGTTAACAAATGCTCAGTGTTTCATTAGCTCCCTTGACAGCCGCTCCAGGGAAAAAATTTCCTTTGAGGGTGAGACAATGAAGCTGCCATTTCTGCTCATTCCGCTATATGCTAGGAAAGGGCTTAAAACCCTCCAAACTCCTGGCAGAATAAGTCTGAAAACCCTGGCTTTTGTCTGGAGAGAAATACTCCACAGAGAGGGTCAGGAACTGTTAACCTCTGTTGGCATTCCTTAGGTATCAAGCAGGAAGCATGTTCCCCAGGAGTCAGAGCACACTTAACTGTATACCAAGGTATCATCGTAAATTTTCTTTCAGTTTCAGCTAATAAAAGAAACAAGTACAGCTTCCAAGAGGGAGGAGAGGGAGCTCAACTTTCACATATGACACTACACTAGATTTTTAAAAACAAGACAATCTGCTCCCTCTCCTGATATCTAACACGCAGCACAAAAGCATAAAACAGGGACTAGTCCAAACTACTTGTATAATCGGATATTAACGAGTAGATTTCCATGTTTGAGGTACAATATTCCCTCTTACAAATCCATTATTTTTCAATACACTTTTCATTTTGTGTCTCTAGGACTTGAAGGATCCCATAAATTATTTTCTTATGTGCTTAACTACATTTCCCCCTTCAATAGTATTCTTTTAATTTCTTTATGGTTCCTTGATACATAAAAGAAACTTTAATCTTATTGAACCCTTAAAAGCTTTCAATTTACAACAACGCTTACCTTTATTTACCTGAAACAATATTCTATTTTCATTCAAATGTCACTATTAGAAATGTAGTTATGATGCACATCCTTTTGAGCTGAACTAATGATGAGAAATGTCCTTCATCTATACCTTTAACCTGACGGTATTCAGATCACCAGCGCTGAAAATTATTGGCCTCAGAAGTAAAGAAAATGATGGCTTAGAAGATATATTAATTTTTATATTCAAGATTCTCCCAGCATGCTAGTCTTCCTCTATCATGTTACAATCACAGTATCTGCCTGTTTTAAAGGACCATCTTCCATATTGGGCCTCTGTCAGGGGTATAGGAAGAGAGAGAAAAGGTATGTATTTACTGAAAGTAAAGGAATTATATATATGCTGTATACTCTTACCTGTAGGACTGATGTCTTTCTGAAGCCAGTATGAGACTTTTCGTTGACTTGATGGAAGCTGCATTAATGGTAACCCCAAAAAAGCAGGCCTTTAATAACCACTGATGTCACTACCAGGGCTGAAGTGGTATGTATTTTTTCACTATTGAGACAATAAATGTTTCAACCATTTTCAACCAATAAATGTTTCAACTATTTTCTTGATATCAAGCTATGACTAAATGACCCAGCTTAAAAAGTTACCTTGTCTCAGTACTGAGTCTATGCTCACTTATGCGTCAGTCACAAGATTAATTTGACTTACCTAAAATTTTCCAAAACCTGAATTAAAAACAGAGCTCTCAGACAAATCGTTAGATAAAATCACAATCACATATTAGATTATGTGAAATAAAGATTTTCCTGGAATAAAGATTATACTGATTTTCCTCCATCTTTTTGCATGAACATGAGCAAAGGGCAAAAAAAAGGGTGGGGAAAGGACAGTAGATCGGTCATTGAAGATAACCTGGCGTGTGCTAAAAACAGGACAGTTGAAGGCTTGCAGAGAAAAAGTTAAATTCATGCAGGCTTTATACGGAGCTAAATTTTAAAAATTTTACAGTACTATTTCTGGAGATTCAGATGACATACCCCCTTTTTAAAATTAATGATTAACAAAAAGATGGGGACAATTGACAACACTGTAGAGAGAAATTTCTCTTTCCTAATGCTGTAGACTATGCCTATACAACAAAAGGGAGTTGTCGTTGCAACACAGTGCAGCACTCTCATGGTACCTTTATTCTTACTATTAAAACATAATGAAAGCAAGCAGTTAAGGACAGATGACTTGAATTCCTGTAACAAAAGCTTAGATTTCTGCCCCCGGTGTGAATACTACCTGCATTAGGTAAAGTAAAGCAATTCTGCATAGACAGATCCTCTGAGCTTCAGCAAAATGGAAACTAAACAGCACAAGGTTTGTGAAGCTGTTTGATGATGGTAGCAGACACAGTGAAAAGGTGCAAGAAAGATGCTCAGAACTAGTTCTTAGAAGATTTTCTGCTTATGTTCATACTGTAAGGGTAACACTGGCATGAAAATGTTACTGTCCAGCTGGTGGCATTCTCATTGATGATGTGCTTCTGGCTTGTTCTTAGGTTATGATCAGACAAGCATGGTAAAGCTGAATTAAGCATCACAGTCAAAGAGAATAAGGTAATCATAAAAATATGCAAAGTCAGCACTAACATACAGGTATATATTACGTTTCACTAAGAACACAAAAAACAGTGGTAGTAATATGATTATTATCAATAATAATAATAATAATAATAATAATAATAATAATAATAATACCACCAAACAGGAGAAAAAGGGATGATCAAAATAGATGAACTATACAGAGAAGAGGACTGTGATGGACAGAAGCATAAGGAGGATATAAAAAAGTATCCACCAACAAAACTGGAGTGCTTAAGTGGGTGTCAATGAAATTCAGAAAATTATATTCAGCAAGGGGAATTCTTTACCTTCCTTCATTGTGAATGCTTTGGAGTTCATACGTTGGCTGATATTAATGTCACAAACTACATGATGAAGCCGTTACAAAGTGGAAGATCTTGCTGGGGACATTGATTAAGAAGGTGGTAACGTGCATGGATTTGAAATGAGAGAAACTCAAAAGAAAAGCATGAGGAAAGATTGGAGATCTGGAAATAAACTGCCAAGGAACGATTGAAGGACTGATATTATTTTGTAAGAAGGCTTGAAGGGTGGCCTTAAAACTGTGTTCAAATATGAAAATGAGAAAAAAGCCACAGAGGACAGGAAACACACTATTTTCCACATGCACTGGGTTAGGACAACAATACTGGGCTTTCATTTCTAGCAGATGAGTTTTAGGTAAAAGGACAGTGGGGATACGAAGGTTGTGGTGTGTCCCCCAGGAGACTTTTAAAGAGGAGGTGAGACAAAACACTCCCAGGAATACTCCCTCCTGGGGCAAGGAGATGGACTAAATAACTTTCTGAGATCCCATCAGCTCCATTTGTAGAACACAGAATCAAGGAGTGCCTGGATAACAGGACCCTCAAGGTTTGCCCTCTGTATCAGTCATGCAATTCACATACGCAAACTGGATGTAATCTGCAATCAGGAGACTCCTGCTGTTAAATATGTCCTTGAACAACAACAAAGCTTCTGTACAAACTTCCACAGAAGATGTTACATCCAGCAAAGTCCTCTCTCAGTGTCATTGTTAAGGACTGGGTTAACAGAGGAAACATTTTTGTCTCTGCAACACAACTGCTGTATGTTCATCTGCCGGCACCTGTGCAATGAGGGCTGTGCCATTTACCTCATTCATACGATAGATGGGAGAGACTTATGGAACTTATTCACATTCCTAAGTAGTCTGAGATCATTAGACGGGTGGCAAAACACACACGTGAGGTGTCATGGTTCTGCAGTTAAGAGCACGCGAGCATTGCTGGAAGACTGACCTTTAATATGAACACAGCTATAGGAATGGTTTGCACGTAAAAAAACTGAACTGCTGAACTTTTGTAACACTAATGCAACGCTGCATGTTGGTTTCCTGTGCTTAAGACTTTATTTTTATGAATATGTAAATTTCATTAACCACTATTCAGACCATAGCACTTTGGGGGCGGGGAGGGGAGAGAGGGGAGGGAGAGAGGAGCACCACGTGTAAACCTTCCTCCAGCTGCCCTGCAGTGTGCGCAGGGAGGTGAGATGAGGTCAGTGATTATTTGTACAAAAAGAAAAAATGGAGGAAACAGTGGATCAGCAGGTGATTAAAGGACACAAAGAAAAACAGGATAACAGCACTAGAACCATTGTACATGAGTCAATAGCAAATTATGCCTGCAGAGAAAAAGGCAAAACATTTATCCTGAATTAAACTCAACCTGGAGCGAGGTTTACATTAAACAGTGGAACCTGTTCTTTTCAAAGGAGATTTATAAACAATAACTTCACGTGCAAATAAAGAAAGGGTCTCCTCCCTTGCCTGGTCAAACTGTTACTGTAAAGTTGTTCTCCTGAATCCAGGATTAAAATTCCTTTTATCTATGCCCAGATCTCATCTGCAGTACATTTAACAGAATCAGACATTAAAAGTGACTCACTAACAATTAGGCTTCTGCTTCTGAACAGAGAACTCTTTGAACGTGCATGCAGCAAGGAATGTTTTGGGGATGCTCTTTCTTGTGAGATGAAATTTTTAAAAAGAAATGTTTCTCCAAAGGAAAACGCAAGAAAATCATTCAGGTGGTAGAAAAAGATGTATGAACTTCAACTGTACAGAGGGAAGATGATGTTCTCTACAGAACGTCAAAAGCAGCATCCTTGCAAAATTAGATTGGAACAGTGAATTGTACGCATCCTAATTATATTAACAATGACAAAAATCCAGAAGCATAACAGCTGTTTCATATCTGAGCTGTGGTAAACAGAGCCTCAGCAATCTCTGCCTGAACCATTCAAACACCAGACAAAATTCAAAGCTGCTTCAGATGTTTATATGGTAAATATACCAAGAAAGTAAAAAATACAGAGCCATTTGGCCACTCTTCCCTACATCATTACATACACAGTAAAAAAGAAATGCTTACGCCCTCTCTCTGATGCTCTGCTTCTCGTGAACAAAAACATCTCCACTTGCACCCGGAGTGCTGTGCTCATGCCATCCACGCTCAGGATAAATAGGGGCTACTAGCAGCTAGCCTGGGATTTAAAGCAGCAGGGAGCGCAGAGCCAGCCTGCCCCAACCTGACTGGGACAGCATTTCTCCCCCAGGCCAGTGCTGCTACCAGGATTACCTACACGGTTACCCAGCCATACTGGGACAAGCCATGGCACAGCAGTACTTCTGAATATTTACCAGAAGTACTCGAAAGTTTACCATGCTGAGAGTAAAGATTTGCTGAAAGTTTCCAAATCTTCCGTGCAAAAAACGTGACACCCCCAGCCTCTCCTCCTCCAGCCTCCAATTGAGTTCAGTAGAAAATTACACGGGAATTATGTGTTGAAGTATTTCGGTTCCCCAGCTTCCCAAGGGAAATACTTACTCAAGAGCTTCCAGGTTCTCCATTACTTGCCAGTATGACTAAACGAGAGCTAGAAATGTGGGAGCAGTGATGGAGTCCAGAACTTCTTGGCTTGGGTTTGGGTTCAACTGAGCTTGCAAGGCAGCTTGCTGCCGGACTTGGAGCTTGGAGGGGAAGACTCCCCTGCTCTCCCAAGGAAGCTGTGTTCCCTGATTGACCTGCCTTACCCACCTCCAGGAATTTAGATGATTACAGAAAACCAGAAATGATTAGAAAGAGCTCCTATGCTGAATTGCTACAATGGCTCACAGAAGAATTAGCTTCTGTTGCTGAGGATATTGATTTTATCCCATGCATTTTTTTAACCACAGGGAAAAACAGAAGGACCATGATTAATAAGTGAGGATTTAGTACTATTATATTCTCTTTCCTTTGTGCATTTTATGTATACCCATAGTCCAACTGACCATCTACTCACGTTTACAACTGTATTAAAAAAGCTTCTTTTTCTTTACTGACTTATATACATAAAATCACCCGCCGTGCTTCTTTAGTCCTCTGGTTTTCCCACTTCCCACCAGTCCTATATCTTTTCCTTGAGCTAAAAGCCCTTTGGAAAGAAAAGAGCTTGTCTTTCACAAATATATTTTGATGCCTAATAAACAGTTTTATTCCTTTTCTATAGCTGTTGGTAAATAGAGTGCACAACTAAAAATTACACTGTTTTTAAGTTTTCCACAGACTAATTTTTACTACTTGCAAAAGCAAGTTTAATCTTGATTAAATGGAGTGTGCTTAAGTATAGTTAAGATGCAATCACCTAAGACTGGTTGACTGATTAAGTGAGAAAAATAGGGAGAAGGAGGGGCTGGCTCACTTTGAATTTTTTTTCTTCTTTTTTTTTTTTTCTATTAAGAATACTTCAATACTTTATAAACACCTAACTTTTCACAGAAATCAGAAAATAGAAAACAACCCCTACTCAACATAAAACCCAGCCTGGGTTTCTAGTAAACATAACAGGTAGTTAAGTTTAATTCTCAATTTTGTGCACAGAACGAGTGCTCTTGAACAAAGTTTCCAACACCCGATCCACAAAAATTGGCAATTTCACCATCCCTTTGTGGTGACAGCCTTGAGCTTACCTATAATTAATACAAATCAGGTACATTCCTAATGCTTTTTCCCAGGCATCATTTATTCCTTGTCATACGTTACTTGCTCCCCTGGGAATCTTTAGGTTCAGCCCCATGCCCTAGTCCTGTTGCATGCCAGGAACAGACACTGGCTAGCAGTGATCACTGCAAATTACTATTCCTCAGCCACAGTCTGCTCTTAAACTGGCCTGGAGATTTCCTAACTTCTGGACATCTCAGAGAACAGTACAGGAGTTCCTAGACAAAGCAGGCATGTTGTGAGGCCCACACTAAAGCTTCCTCAGGTGCAAAGCAAATAGCTTTGTGTGTATCAATACCATGAAAAAGGAAAAACATCCATGCACAGAAAGCAAATGCTTATAGCATGTTTGCAAAGCCATAGAAACTGATGAACATAAATGAAAAAAACCCCCAAACTCCTACACATAATATAGCCAATTACTAGTGAGATTGCACTGAAAGCTTTTCCTCCCCTCCAGTTCTTTACTGATAAGCTCATGCAAACATTTCACACACTCAGGGTTGGAGATCTAATTCTACAAGATCCTACACCATGAGGTTACCTGCAGCGTTCATAAGCTGGATGAACTTATATGTTTTATACGCCAAAAAAAATGGGGAAAGGCTATCTCCAACCAAGGGTCTCCTTTCCCATTCTCACACAACTTTTCTATCCCCAAAACCACCTAGAACTAATTTTAACTACTCTCCACTGTCTCTGTTTAATGTTGGGGCAGGTGACACCACTTATGACGATGCTAACATTTCCAAAACAGGATTACAAAGTCAATAGTTTGGAGGTCTAATGAAATAACTACTCCTGTCCCTCTCATCTATTGACTTTCTATTATTGCTTTGGAAATGCTGCTATCTCTTGAGCATGACCCATGACAACCATCACCTGCCCAGACAGTAATCAGAGGCTGTCAGTGACTACTGCAGTACCTAGGTAAGTCCTAAATAAATTACTAAACCATGGTAAGACAGAATGCTCCTCACTGCCAGGCAGCACAGCATTGAATCTAAGTCTAAAGCTTCTTCACACAGAAAACCCTACATGCTGCAGAATGATGTAATGTGATTTCACACTGAGATTAAAATACACAGTTCCCAACTGGCTCTTGCTTAGAAACAACCACCCTGGAGTGATGAAATAATGAATAGAAGTAAATGATTAGAATATTACCCAAAGCGCCTTCATGGCAAAAAATCACAGACTCACAGAATTAGAGGGGTTGGAAGGGATCTTTGGAGATCACCTAGTCCACGCCCCCTGCCAAAGCAGGTCCACCTAGAGCTGGTTGCACAGTAATACATCCAGGTGGGTTTTGAATCTCTCCAGAGAAGGAGACTCCACCACCTCTCTGGGCAGCCTGTTCCAGTGCACTGCCACCCCCAAAGTAAAGAAGTTTTCCTCATGTTGAGATGGAATTTCCTGTGTTCTAGCTTGTGTCCGTTGCCCCTTGTCCTGTCACTGGGCACCACTGAGAAGAGTCTGGCCCCATCCTCCTGACACCCACCCTTTAAGTATTTATAAGCACTCATAAGATCCCCTCTCAGTCTTCTCTTCTCCAGGCTAAACAGACCCAGGTCTCTCAGCCTTTCCTCTTAAGAGAGGTGGCCCAGTCCCTTGACCATCTTCATAGACCTCCATTGGTCTCCCTCCGATAGTTTCTTGTCTTTCTTGAACTGGGGAGCCCAGAACCGGACACAGTACTCCAGATGTGGCCTCACCAGGGCAGAGTAGAGGGGGAGGATGACCTCCCTTGACCTGCTGGCCACACTCTTCTTGATGCATCCCGGGAGACCATTGGTCTTCTTGGCCACAAGGGCACATTGCTGCCTCATGGTCAACTTGTCGTCCACTAGGACTCCCATGTCTCTCTCTACAGAGCTGCTCTCCAGCAAGACAGCCCCTAACCTGTATGAGGTTATTCCTCTCTACATGCAGCACCCTACACTTGCCCTTGTTGAATTTCATTAGGTTCCTCTCCGCTCAACTCTCCAGCCTGTCCAGGTCTCGACAAATGGCAGCACAGCCTTCCGGTGTGTCAGACACTCCTCCCAGTTTTTTGTTATCACCAGACCTTATGAGGGTATACTCTGTCCCCTCATCCAGGTTGTTGATGAATATACTGAACAAGACCGGACCCTGTACTGACCCCTGGGGAGCACCGCTAGTTACAGGCCTCCAACTAGACCCTGCACTGCTGGTCATGACCCTCTGAGCTCTCCCATTCAGCCTGTTCTCAATCCATCTCACTGTCCACTCATCTAATCCACACTTCCTAAGCTTGCCTATAAGTATGTTATGTGAGACAGTGTCAAAAGCCTTGCTGAAGTCAAGGTAGACAACGTCCACTGCTCTCCCCTCATACCCTTATTCCATCATAGAAGACTATCAGATTGGTCAAGCATGATTTCCCCTTGGTGAATCCATGCTGACCACTCCTGATGACCTTCTTTTCTTCTAGATGCCTAGAGATGACATCCAGGATGAGCTGTTCTATCGCCTTTCCAGGGATGAAGGTGAGGCTGACTGGCCTGTAGTTTCCTGGGTCCTCCTTCTTGCCCTTTTTGAATACTGGTGTGACATTAGATTCCCTCCAGTCCTTAAGCACCTCTCCTGTTCTCCATGACCTTTCAAAGATGATGGAGAGCGGCTCTGCAATAACATCTGACAGCTCCCTCATCCTGGGTGCACCCCATCAGGGCCCATGGATTTGTGGGTGTCAAGTTTGCCTAAATGATCTCTAACCCCATCCGCCTCGATCCAAGGAGAGTCTTTCTTGCTCCAGGATCTCTTTCCTACCTCCAGGGTCTGGGATTCATGAGGGCTGGCCTTAGCAGTAAAGACTGAAGCACAGAAGGCATTCAGTAACTAAAAGAAAATGCACACAGTATTTCCTCTACTTCTGTTTCAAGTGATCGCAAGGTTTGCCTAGACACTGTAGGCAAGTAATGTCTTCTGATTTATGCAGGCCCTTCAGGACATCTGTTGTGCTACCGACATGAGGTACTTTTTCTGGTGAGCATTGTCAGTGTCAAATCACTGACACGGCCAGGCAGTTGACAGTGCAGCAATTTGAAAGCACATTCTTTCCGATCACTTAAAATATGCATTAATTAGCGATTATTAGTTTTAATTACAGTACATTAGAGGCTGTTATCATTTTAGACGATGGTTAGTAGCAACAATACATTCTTTCTGTTTTGTTCTTTTTAATTACTACTGTTGCAGTTTCAGAACTGAATGGTGCCCTTAGACATTGCACTGAGTAAAGGGTGATGCATAAGCCGTGTTACTCCATAAGCAGCCCTCAGAGAAACTACTGCTCAGGAAACATTCACGTTTCCCCTGCAAAAGGCTGTTAGAAACAGGGGAGCTGCCCGGGACAGCAGAAATGAGGGCAGCTTCCTTGGCTCCAAACATCCTGCCAGTCCCATTGGTTTGGATTGGGGTTGACACGTACAAGGTGAAAGGGTGCCACTTTCTCCTTTACGTTTCTCTCTGGATACTTGCTTGTAAGCATTTCTGTAACTCCCACCCACTAAGCAGGATTTATTCATATGTGGTATGGCTGTGCAGATCCAAGGAAGAAACTTTACTCCTCCATCCAACCTGCAAGGCTGAGCTAGGAAAAAGATACATCAGCCCTAAGTTAACTAGTTATTATTATTAAGAAGAACTTACAATGTTCCCTTTTCCAGAGTGAATACTGGCAGCATGAACCATACTATAAGCTATATTTTTACAGAGCTTGGTATAATAGTACAACAGTGACTCACATCTGCAGGAAGCTCTCCTGGTAAGTAACAGAACAGTAGCATCAGGCACAGAAGTACAGCTTACAGGCACAGACTACATCCTGTTCCAGTGCCTGCTGTTGGGGCTACGTTACTTTAAATATAAACCAGTTTTCTTCAGGTGGACAACAGATATCATCTAAAATAAGAATCCCATTTCACATCTAAAATAAATTTATAGATGCTTTCCTGAATCTCTTAAAAACAATCACACACATGATTCTGAAATATCCACAATTCCAGAACAGAAAAGTGAGGGCATCCAAAATTAGACTTGTTTCTACCCCACAGCATCAGTAAAGGTGAACAGCACACAAGACAACTTGTAACTTTATCGTTCTAGCTTTCTCTACATAGCCAAAAACTTGCCGCAAACCTGACTTTTTTTTTTTTTTTAAATTCTTGGCTGTATGTGAGTTTAATAAGTAATGTAAATTGGGAAGACAGGTGACCTTGAGCCAAGCTCCTCCGAGAGAAGCTGTTGCAGTGGTATATCGGAAGAAAAATTGTTCTCAGTCTAGGAGAAGGTACAAATAATTTACAAGAAAATGGGGTGTTTGGTGCCGCTGCGAATGGGACCAGCTGTGATTGATCCAGTAGGATCCAGCTAATCCACTAGCTTATTAGCAATGACAAGAATTCACATAAATATCAAAAAACTTATAATCACTAAAAACAAATGACCTGTGGAAGTAGAAAGTTTAATCAATAAGACTGATTCCCAAATAAAAGTCACTGGCTTTTTATGTGGGGACTCTCTCATCTTTCTGCTCATTTGAGTTTCTGATAAATTAAAACTGTGACCCCAAAAGATATGTCTCATACCTGCAGTGTCCAGAGGCCTCCCAGTGCTCTCCTGGATTTAGCTGCTCTTTCAAGGTCCCTGAAGAAATAAAAGAGAAAAAAAAAATATCTAAAAATGAACTGGAGCATGATTCTGAAAAAAGGCTGAGCGATTGGGCTCAGAGCACCCCACGCTGTCTCTGATGGGAGGAAGAAAAGAGGTGCCTTTGTATATGACCTCTTCAATAGTCCTTCCTTCAGTAGGCAAGGATAGTCAGCAATGTCATTAAGCAGTAAGACAGCAGAGCAACATCACAAGCCATATCAAGTATTTTCCATGCCAGCCCACAAAATAAGCATAGGACCAACTTAAATCCAAAATTCATTGTGTTAAAGCTACTTCACAGGCCATTTAGATAGCATTTGCAGAAAAGTAAGATTTCTTGCTTGTTCTTCTCTATTAGTGCTATGGGGTCAGACAAGAGTCCAAGATCTAGACTGCATATAACAACTGGGGTAACAGCAGCCAAGGAATATGCTTGAGGGCACTATGCAAGATTTCCTGGCTTTTAACCGAGATTATCTTAATCAATGGAGTTAGAGAATTTCAGTATTTTCCACCTGGTTACCAGTTCTCCCTGACAGATCTTACTTGTCAGTGCAGTATTGCTGCCGTATTGTGCAGTGTTGATGACACTTGTACCATGACATCCCAACATCGGTCACTTAAATCACTACTAGGTCTCACAGAAAATTATTTCTCTCTGAGTGGGGCATTGACATTTCCTTGTTAAAGACTCTCACCTTTAGGGGAGTTTCTATCACCAGAGCTATTAACAGTGATCTGGATCTAAATACTGTACTGTATTAACTGCATCCAGATGGCATAAAAATGGAAATTTCTATAAGATTCAGTCTTGACCTTTGGATGAAAACCATTCCTTCCCTAGTTACTGCCTGAGGTACTCCGAGGTGTTTCTCTTCAAGCATAAAAGCAAAATGGTGATTTATGATTAGTGTAAGAGAAAAATAGCTTGCCCACAAGTTTATGACAAGGTAAGTCTATTTCTATGCCATTATTCTAATAAATCACAACGTTGCTACCTACTCATCCTTTCATGGGTAACATATCTGGGTGTTATACCTGCACTCGTGTTTCATTCTCCTCTCTCCAATTTTTTCTTTATATATATATACATGTATATATGCGTGTGTGTATATATATATATGTAAGTGTATAATGCATATTTCACATGAAACATGCTATACATTCTACAATTCTAAAATGCATATGCCGTAGTAAACCTAACCCCTCTGTGGTTAAATTATTTTATCTTTGATTTAGAGGTAAATCTTCTGTTGCCTATTTAGAACAATCTCCGAGGAAGGTAAAACTCATCCTTCTTTGAAATGACAGCATAAAGCATATGTGTCACTTCATTACTACTTCAACACCCTTTTTTGAGGGCTAACCAGTAGCACAGGTTTTACAACAGTTCTCTGCACAGGGTAAAACTGGCAAGGACCTCTTACGAATGCAGGTATGCCTTTCTTGTAACCCCCACTCTTGCTGTCTCAGACTATGCTTTAATTTCCCTAGTGGGCTGAGTTGCAAGTGAATTTGGCTTGACGGAGTGACTAAGAGAATATAAATATGAATAAGGTCATATTCTTTTGGTAAGTGGAGCCATCTGTTGCCACATCTAGAAAAATACGTGTTTGTATTTAAGTCTGTTGATGATGTTAAAATATAGCCTCATCCACTTCTTTTGGTGAGATGCAATAGTATAATTCAAGTTTAATACATCCATTGTCTGGATTGGATTTGGAGTGGGATAGGATTTTTTTGGAGGGGAGAGGGAGGATCCTCACATATTGCTGCACGATGAGCTTGTTCCAGCTCCCGCTAAAATGTCTACAAGTCTTTTCATAGGTTCCAGCAGCTGTACTTCAGTCCAAATTAGGGTACAAAATTGCATTCCATTATAAGAAAAACTATCAAATGTATTCAATAGGAGTTCTTCTTGCAAGAAGCCTATTGGGCCAGTTCATTCTTATGTTGTAGCTACATCAAAGTTATGTGTATGCCATTAGTCGTATCTTCAAGCACCACACAAGACTCAGTATGCACCACTGTACAGTAGGAGTCAAATTCTGAAGCTCTTGTTTAAGAAAAATTTCTGACAATTTCAATGCATTTTTTGGGTAACATAGCCATTTGTTTTTTGCAATTTATCTTTAGATAGGAAAATAATCAAGCATATGCTAAAATCCCAAAGTGTGTTCTTATAGTTGAATATTTAATTTTGCCTTGTTGGATAAAATGTGCATGCTTTAATATTTTGCTGAAGTCACAGATCTGGAGACAGAAATAATCTAGCTAAAGAAAATTAACATGTTTTTTATTACTGCAGATACCTTGCACAGGTAACTATATGAAGTCTTAATAACAACCACTGTATGCTGACATCCTTTTTTTTTTGTCTGTTTTTTCTTTTGCAGTCATTACAAGTCTCCATTTACTAAAGGAAATTCAAATGCACAAAAATATGGCCTGTTACATTTGAAGTACTTCCATTGTATGATAATTCATGCTTGTTGTTTGCTACCCATTTTATTCATTTAGGTCTAAGCCAGTTATAACTCAGTTAATTTTCTCACTAGTGAATTTTCCCAAACATCACCTTTCATTTGATATCATCATGACTTTATGATTGTGATTATTTAGCAGTAAAAACAAAATTTTGATTAACCATTGTAGATAAGCGAAGCAAAAAAAAAAAATCAAATGTAAGTTGTTTTCAGCATCTCTTCATTTTATTGAAGAGAAGCATGTGAATTCAATTAAAAGTATTTAGGACATTTATCTAGTTAATGTGATTCTCAAAGATCATTTGGTGTATGTGATAATATATAATCAATATAGCCTGCAAGAGCCAGTCAAAGCTCTGTACAACACAGTCCAGGAGGTCACAGGGATATGCAAGTGTTCATTTGATTTGGTTTAGCTTTTAATGATGTACATCAGTACATCAGCACAGAGTTATCTTGAAGTCAACTTCACCAGAAAAGGTTGTTTTCAGAGCACTGAAAATAATATTGATGACTTCTGTTAGATTCAGGAGTTCCTGTGTTTAAGTAAAACTTGGTCTGATTAGAGAGTTGGATAAAAAATCCCAGCCACATCCTTACTAGTAACAATGTATAATACTTAGTACACGACTTTTCAAAAACCCAGATGCAACAGAGTTTGTAAAGGCTGAAAGGAATTCTTGTCTCCTTTTTTAGACATAGGGGAAGGTGGCATTAAAAGAGCTTATACCAACCTCTTCAATCTTGTCTGAGGACTTAATAATAAATCTGGAGACTCACCGTCAAACTCAAGACTACAGTATCTACTAAGCGATTCCTGCAAGAGCTAGCCAATTGTCCCCAGCAGGTCTACCATTTTACAATGGATTACTTAGCTGGCCTGTTTAAACACATCAGCCTTGTTCCTTTTCTCTTTTTCATTTTCATGGTACCATTTTAGAGCCTCACCTTACCTCACTGCTCAAAAAAAGTGCCTGTTATTAAGCCAAATTTTTGGTAGAACAGAAGTTTGTCAGAAACAAAGTACCTACGAGATTACAAGTCCGAACAACACGTTCTGCTGGACCATATTAAATGAAGACATTTGCCAAAAGGGTAGAATAGACTGATGTAGTGTCAAGTTCGTTAATGCTGGAGTAGCACTGAAGATGGATATCGTCATGTTCAACCTTGTATTAGCGGCATCCATTATTCAATAAATTATTAAATTAATAGACAGAGGGTAACAATGGGCGTATGCTCTCATTTAATTAATTAATGAGAAGGAACTCAACTTATGGTCATCTTATGTCTATAGCTTTAATAATTTACAGAATAATAATTTATTGATTCCCCACTATTTCTACAGGAGATAGAATTCTATTTCAATAACCATCCATTCTTGTCGGAAGCTGTTATTACCAGGCTCTCCGGTGGCTATACACGCACTAATTGCGAGATGGACTAATCCTTCTGCAACTCCATTGTAAATGCTGGAACTGGAACGCATTACAAAAAAAAAAAAAAAAAAAAAAAAGTCACCAATACTGAAATAGCCTTACAGCAGCACAGTCACAAAACTGACCTCTAAAGAAATGAATGGATGAAGGGAGTAAACGGTGTTATGTTTCATTAGTTTGAACAGAACTCATTTGGCTCTTGTTGATTAATTGAGCTTTTCTAATTGAATAAAGTGCAGATTTTTAAGAAATATATTTTTGATAGGCATTATCGAAAGTGGAATAAAAGCTCTTTTCTAATTAAAAATACTCTTTTTATATTCAATCCTGTGGCTTACATAGCAATATATTTTTATATGGCATCAAATACGCAAATTTGGAAATAGCGCAATTATTCATATTTAATAGCTATTTTCCTACTTCTGAATTTTATTATTCAAGTTATGATAAGTTCTCTGAAGACAAATGACACCTCTCCCATCTTTCACTTTACAGAGAAATCTGAAAAGCTAGTTAAAATTTATGATGTTTTTGATTTAATTATACATTTTGGCTGAACTATTTTGGGGTGTATAAATTGATAAGATTTTGCTGGTTGCCAGTTTCAGGCTACTTGTATGAATCTGTAGGGACAAGATGGGCTGAATGAAAAGTGAATGAAAAAGTTGGTTTTCCGTACAAAGATACAGTACATCCAGAAATAACATTTAAAGCATGTCGCTGAAGTGAAGTTTCCTCAGAAAGAGGATCCCAACTCATTCTGAAACTTTCGAAAAAGAAAAAATAGTTTCCACAAAGAAAGAAGGAAGGATGGATTACTGCCGTGTAATATTTGGGGGACAGGTATAGGACTAACAAAGGAAGAGACACATGGCACAGCTAAGGGACACTGAATGAGACATTGTAATTTAGGGTGACCCTTCCTATTATTCCCCTTGAGGTTGTTAATGGAAACTTTGGTGGATTTTGTAATGAACTTGGGTCCTGGCCTACATCATTTGGAGTGTGGTCTGTTAGCAGGCAGACTTAGGTGATAAGCAATGCAGGCCAGTTAGAAAGCAGATGATGATAGAAGAAGGAGCCTTATTATGTTTCTTTTCACTGCAACTCATTTCTGCACAACAAATGCTGCTACAGCTGAAGTAAATCACAGAAAACTCCACAAATAGAACAGTTAAAAGCTCGACAGTAGAACCGAAACTCTCCAGAAGCATGGAAGGCAAGTGAAAAAGATTTAAATGCTGGTTCTCTCTTAGTCTGCAAGAAGTGGGTGAAAAGAGAAAAGAAAAGGGAGAGGTGTTATTTCTCACACCAGTTGACTCTGAAGCACTTGATGATTTTAATAGTTTTCAGTTAACTCGGCAGAAAAAGCTGTATTGAAACTGCATTACAGAATTTTGAAGAGAACTGCATTCCATGCAAAAGGAAAGGCAAGAGACCCGTGTGTTTAAATGCAAAATACAAAAAGTAGAGAAGCCTATCTTGATTTTGCAGGTATTAACTGAGTTCTTTATAAGAAGCTCAGTTGCTGTTGGGATGGATCTGGGATAAAAACCCTCAGAAGTGCTGGAAGACCCAGAATCAGGTTTTGGCACAGCCAAATGAAATCAGCTTTGTAATAGCAGTCATTTAAAGCAAACTGAAGTTTCTGTGTTAGTCTAGTCACAGTGCTGTGACACAATGTTTTGACGCTGTCACAGTGAGGGAGAACTTGAAATAGTACAGGAAAACCTACTAAGGAAGAAAGACATTGAGAGCCTTTGCCAAAAAGTCAGCTTTTGCCAAAAAACTCCTTCCCACAATCTAGGAATGGTGATCAGCGGCAAATAACAGAAAGCAAGGCAAAACTACACATTTAGGGAAAAAAAAAACCCCACCCAAACATACGCAACAACTGCAATAAATAATAAAGCTTTTCAACCGGTTGAGAAATAGCACAGTATGCAAATGGTGGACCAAGTGGACAAGGTAACTGCAGACTTACCCAAGAGCTGTTCACAGGAGCGAAGAACATGGTCCAGTAGAAGATGAATAACCAATAAGGCCTCTATCAATTTTAGATCAACAAGAGTTTCCAATGCAATTCACGTGGCAAATGAAGAAGCATCTGTAAAAGCTACAGGTAGGATGGAATTAGCATGTAGAAGAGGGCGATGATCTTACCTCCATGAATCAGTGGGTGAACAAAGCAGAAAGGCATATAAGAAGCACCATCCCAGTCCCCTAGACAAAACCAGAAGTGAATATATCCAATATTTGGCTAAACAGTATCAAGTCTTCCATCTCAGCAAGGGAGGTAAGCATTGCCCAGGAAGGCCAGCCAAAACCCATGATAATTTTAAGGTGCCATTTCCCGTAACTGGGAAGCTTTCTGCAGAACACAGGACAGAGATGGAAATGCCCAGCCTTCCAGGTTGCTAGGAGAATTCATTTATATTGAAAGTCCCAAATAAGGGGAAAAGAAATTAAAAATTTGGTCACACAGTGGCTTGACAGTTTCCCCCTCAGACTTTATCAACAATTTTAGTGCTTTTTACTTAGTAGGTTTGATTTTATTGAGAGGCAGCTAACTTTTATTAAAAGGTATACTGATGAAAACATGCCAAGTTTAGAAGGACACGAAATGAATTTGCAAGGATTTTGTTTAAAGCAAAAGATCACTAAGACTGGTAGCACCAGCAAAAAAAAAAAAAATTAAAAAATGAACAAAAGTAGGTGTAGGTTTGTTGCTAGCATTGATTGAGAAAAAACCCCTACACCCCCCCCCTCCCAAGACACACACACCCTGTAGCTCCCAAATCCTCCATCCTCAAAGGAAAAAAAAGCAGCAAAACTAAGCAACAGGCAAAAAGAAAAAAAAATGCTCAACCAGCTACCAAAATAAACAACTCAAGGGTTTCCCTGGAGTAATATTGTTCCTCTTTGCAAAGAGGTAGATGCTACAGATAAAGAAATAATTGTGCATCTCAAATGTACTTTCATTGTTATTGTTACGACTTATCTCCACAATATCTGACCACAGCACACAGTTTAATGGGCATGAATTTAAGCAGAATGAAGGTTTAGACATGTCACCACAGCTATCCACTATCACCCATCTGAAGTATTGACAGAAAACAGTTTCAAAATGTATGAGAGTTTTGTAAAAAGGCTGCAGAGGCAAACTCTAACTTATATTTAGGTAACACAATTGCAAAGCAATAATAAAGCGCGGATTGGCCTCTGCTGACACTCTCTTCCCCAAAATGGCTTGTGTCAGATGTTCACGTCACAGTCCCTAAAGATATGAAACAGGAAATACCTAGAAAAAAATCCCAGTTGGATTTGGGGTCCCAGAAATGGCCACAGTTTTTTCAGCAACGCTATAAAGAGTAATGGTCAGAAACCCAAGCGGAAGTAAAAGAGAAAGCCCGTGGGACCTGTGAGATTTTCATCCTAACCCTACAGTAGCAAAAAGACATTTTTTCAAAATTCCAATGACAGACGAAAACGGGCAAAGAGCTGACTTGTGCTAGGGAAACAACAAGCACAGCATGCTGGGCCAGCTGAATCCCAGGGCACAGCACACCCTAAAAGAATAGTCTTAATGTTTCTCGACAGTACAGTAGGTACTATTTTAAGAGAGACTCACAAGCCTGCAAAAGCACACAGAATCCCAGAAAATAATCAACCTTTCATCGTGAGTTTGACGACAGAGGCATTAGAAATTCTGTATCACGTTTTGTTTGGTTGGGAAAGGAAAATTCACATTTTTAGGAATACGCTAGTTAGAAAGACTGATGTGCAGACCCAGGTGACAACACAACGTATGGTGAGAAAGCCGATCTGAATTAAGCTGGCTTCTGTGAGAGGCACCAGCAGAGCTTTGGGCTCCATTTCAGGAAAATAAAGTACTTCAATTTACCTCTGGTGAAGAAACCACTTAAAGACATACTTAATAATAAGTGATTAGTCCTAATGACTTCAAATCAACTTAAAGAAAAATTTAAATAATTTCTGGCTGAAGAATACAAAAAAACCCACAAACTATCAAAATCTTCATATGTGCACAGTACCATACATTTTCAAGTAGTGGAATAACAGAACCTCAATTTTTCTTTTCTCTTGGTGTCTCATCTCTTTTACAGCTGTAAAGGTGATTATTTTGACTTTCTCTTTTTTCCGTGGGTTTTTCTTTTATTGTTGTTGTTGTTGTGCTGAGTGTCCGTATCACTACTGGACACACAAATTAAGAGTTTTCAGACAAAAGAAACATGCTCAGAACTGTTTAAAGGACATTTAATTAGGTTTAAGTGTGCAATACTCTAAACCTTACCAAATTAAAACCTAGTTACTTAAAGCTGTTAGCAATAACATGAAATAAATACAGACAAGTTATGAAGTATTCAGCAAGCTTTTTTAAGGAAAAAAACTAATATAAAAAGCAAATTAATTAACTTTCCTTGTAAGTAGTAGTGTACCTCTTGTATTATTAAGTATGCAATTACTGTGTAATGTGGCACAGCTGTAAAATATTTAAACTGTTTTCCACTAATTTTAGTTTGGCAAAACTGCAAGATTTCTGATAATTCTAGCATTGTTAACATGACAGACATTTGGAAAGGACCATCATACAATTATCAGAAAGTTCTCCTCGTGAAGAGGAGGGTAAAATTTCCAAAAGGGCTTGTACTAGTTAGCAGCATAAATCCCACTTTGAAAGACATCAGCTGCTAATAAGGTTATACTGATGCTCAAAAGCTTCTTTCATGACCAACTAATCAACTTAACATTTCCTCTCAACTCCATTGCCATGCTTCAGTGGTCAACCCCTTCTGTGTGTCTCAAGTAACAGTTTCTGTGGCATATTCATCAGAGCAGCTCAGGCACGCAAGCCTCAGCTGCTCTTGTGAGCTCATCCATTTGAGCGCCAACTCGACTTTCAGTCTTGGTTTAAGCCAAGAAGCATTGAACACAGCAGCGTACAGCCCTCGCTCTAACTATATGGGGCATTGACCTTCAGCAGAGGAGTGTCAACAAGTAGCTGGAGGGCAGCAGTGACTTCAACAACCACAGCAAGGTTTACCCTAAGTTTCTGCACTGCTTTCACGATGCCACGATTGCTTCACCAGCAAAAGAACGCCAATAGTTGTTCTTAGGGTGGATGCCAGTTTAGTGACCAGTCCATGTATCGCAGTGACATTTCCTCCAGTAGAATGAAACAACTTGCCCCAATTTTGCTGGTGTGAAGTTACTTACATGATTTTATTTCAACTTCTGCTATCACCAGTGTGCGGGCAGAGAAGGTGAGTTTCTTCTCCCTCCTGGTAGCTACAGATATCCAAAAAAGCGGTGCAGGGCAAATATTGCTAAACCAGGATGAAGGGATACAACTCTTGTTCTGTGGCTGTAAACAGGAGGAACAAGTTCTTGCTGAACACCACACCTTCCTATCAACGCAAGGGAATACACACCGGGTACAAGAAAGGCTCTTCTCAGGTCATTTTGACTACTGGTCCTCAGTTACTTTGTACAAAGTTGAAAGAGAGAATCTCTGCACCAGCTCCACTGAGTACACTCCAAGAGCTGCTTCTCAGACAAAATCTAGCAGAAGACATGGACAACTTTTGCTAAATGAGAAATGAGGAAATGTTTTTAACTGAAATTTTTCAAGCAGACGTGGCAAAGAACTGAGAGTTCACTAGGAATTTTGTTCAGATATCAACCATTATCTCAGCATTATAATCCAGCTCCTAGTTTGAAATCCAGCTCCTCCTTTGAAAAGGCAAGCAGTGAAACAAAGACAATGCACCATTATTTTGCTTTGACTGTACAAGCACATGTAACACCATAAATTTCAGCCAGTACTGATCTTTTCCATGGTTAATGATTTCTTCTACTTCTTCTGTTACAACAACAATACTTCCAGTATAGGTCTAATTTCTGTCTGAAACCTGACTTTTTTTCCCTACAAAAAACCTGAAGATGGGGGAAGAAGACATGTGACAGGGAGGACCAGAACGCACCAGGAACATAACAAAGGTGATGAGAACTGTGAAAAGGATCTAACAGACTTCTTGTAAAGTACAGAACACCTCAGAGACAAAAACCTCTAAGCAGAATTTGGAGCTCTTTTAGTTTCTCTGCATCTATAAAATACAAAATTACAATAGAAAACTTCTCATGCACTGGACATGTCATGTAATTGATAGCTGTTGGTGACATCTAGTCAGGATCAGTGAATTAAGCAAAGTATCCTCCTACTCACACAGTTTGTCAACAGCACTGTCAACAGTTCAGGCCACTCCAAGCTGAAAAAAAAACCCAAAAAACCTCAAGGCATTTTAAAGACAAAAAGAATAATTAATTTTTTTTTTAATTCAAAAAGAAAGAGGAGGTCTTAGCCAAATTCCCATTCTCTCCCCCTACAAACCAAAAGTATCCTGCATTTCCTACCTACAACACAAACAATACGTACGTAATGTAAATCCTGGATGATAGACACACAACCAGATGCAGCATACCATGACATGCTATTGCCAAAACGTGGAAAAGGGCTTTGTATAGAAAATCATTATTAAGGAAATGAGTCGCTTGAGGGAAGCCACCCACAGGAAGGTTTAAGACAGGCATTTGATGACTGCTGAAATCTCTCCACAAATCATTATGAAGGATTAGCTACAGAATTGTCATTCTGTTTGCAGGTAAACGTTTTAGGCTTTGGAGACAGTAGAACTTGCACAATATATTATTATGCCAGCAACAGAACTATTACATTCAAATTACATATTGCTGTTACTGGGAAATATGATTTAGATTCCATATATTTTATAGCTATATATTCAGTCTGGAAACCAGTAAGTAATTAAGTCTTTGTTAGGGGGTAGGCGCACAAAGACTATGAACAGAACTGTGACATTTGGGTTGGATGGGTATTTCTCAATGAATATGTGCACGGACTGTTTATAAAATCCTATTTTATTTATATATATGTGCGTGTGTGTATACACATACAGGCACGGGTAGCATCAAGAGCAACTGAATGACTGAGGAAAAAAAACTATGAATAGCTGTGAAATCCTTGAAGAAAGCCAGTCTTTACTCAGAGATCCCATTCAGTCTCCATATCTTCACTTTTTATTCTCTAGGCATTTATCTGAACTCCAGTTACCTGCTGTCTTACACAAGAAAGTGAGCAGCAGATGACATTTCCAAATCATGATTTATCCACCCATTCCACCCCATTTTTTCCTCAGCAATATCCATCTTGCTTATCCTCCAGGCTCTGACACTTTGAAGAAACCTCAAAGATACCAAGGTTTAAGAATTATCCCTTCATTACTCTACTTATGGAGATATGGTGCTTCAAGCTAACTTATACCAGCTAGTGCTAAACTTTTCTATTTTCCATGAAAAAGAACATCAACAATACTAGTGACTGCTTCCTGGACCATGTGCACTACATTCTCAAAGTATCTTTACCTGATTTTTGATGATGGAAACATTGCTTGGTCAGTTCCCATCATCAACACAAGATGCTGTGATTAGCTACCAAGCAAAAGAGAGACTGTAGGTTGGGTATTTCTATGTCTGAGATTCCCTTGAACTACTATCTCAAAAATAAAAGGGAGTTGAAGCAGGATTTTGCTGTCCCCCTTGTTAATCTTGTTAATAGGACCCATGTTCAAATAACTTGAAAATGTTGCTGGTAGTTTGCAATGGGCATTCAAGTATGACACCTCTTTTTTTCATCAAAAATACTTGCAGTGGACAATGGCACCAAGACACAGAGTGCCAGACACAGTTTACTAGGGAGGTAATGTCTGTCCTATTCATCAGTGGTTGGCAAATGATGGAGACAGGATCCTGAGGTGTTCAGACTGCTACCTTTAAAAAATACAGCCGCTAGCGGTATTACAAGGAAAATGACAGCTGAAAGAACTTCCATAATTCTGTCTTGTTGCTTCTAACTCATACCAGAATACACAGATAGCCAAAGCCAAACAAATGACCAGTGCAAAGGTCAGAGAATACGTTGCCTCTGACCAGACGACTGTACTTTTTATGGTGTGGCGGAGACACTTCCCCATTCTTAGACAAGCTGCTGGATGCTCAGAGATACCCAGTCATAAGGAGAGACCAATCATTGCTAAGAAGAAATGTTTATTAAGCACATCCTAGCCCTCGTATAAAAGAGTCAGCAGCAAAATCTGCCCTGATACTGTTCCAGTATCAGTTCAATAAAGTTCTCGTATACTTTCCAAACTATTCTTTCCATACTCACATATTGCTTCCGAGTTCGGTCTTATTCAGAATACACCACTTGCTTCTTCATACATTCCTATACCTATAATTGGCATGCTCTCAGGTTCCTAGTCTTTTCTTGGAGCAGAGGTTAATCTTCCTTAGAGGCTTGGCTTTTACTGCTGTTTAATTTTGCTCAAGAAAATTCTTCTGCATTTCACAAAAGTGTTACATGCAACTGCTTTGGAAATCAAGTTTTGATGCTCAGAGCACATTACATTTGACCTACAGAAAAATCTCCAGGAATATTAAAAAAAAAAACAAAAAACAAACACACAAGCTCATCTATTTTTGCTTTTTCGGCCAGTAGTTTTCAAAATGTCAAAACTTATTGCTTATTGCTACAGAAGCCCAGGAGAGATAATACATACTGTGTCTAGGTAAAGCCTTATTGATTTTTGCAAACTTAAATAGATGCAGCGTTACAAGCAGCTTGCTTCTTTTGTAGCTCATTTCCCTACATATATGTATAGTATAAAAACCCAGTTTACGTATGTATGTTCATAAACGTCAGTTGTTCAATTAATGGGCAGGTGGCTGTTGCTCTGGTCTGTGGATCCTGGGGAAATACACGTTAACCTTTCTGAAATTGAAAAAAGCAGGACAAGATATTAGTTTAAATACAAATCAGGGCTAAATTCACACAGATTGTTCTGAAGGAACTGAGGAATTGAGTGTTAGCTGGATAAAACAAGTTCTCTCATTTTGTTTCATGCTGGAGATTATGGTTGTCAGATTTAGCTGAGTGATCGTCAACACAGACTATCAAAAGAGCCCATGAAAGAAAGCTGGAGAGGGACTTTTTACAAGGGTGTGTAGTGATAGGACGAGGGGTAATGGCTTCAAACTGGAAGAGAGTAAATTTAGATTAGATATCAGGAAGAAATTTTTCACTATGATGGTGGTGAGACACTGGAACAGGCTGCCCAGAGGCTGTGGATGCCCCATCCCTGGAAGTGTTCAAGGCCAGGCTGGATGGGGCTTTGCGCAACCTGGTCTAGTGGGAAGTGTCCCTGCCCATGGCAGGGGGGTTGGAACTACATGATCTTTAAGGTCCCTCCAAACCAAACCACTCTATGATACTATGATTCTATGAGTACAAAGCAAGCTGAAGGCATGTTACCTAATCAAGCCCCTGAGCATTGCTTAGCAAGGATGTCATCAAACAGCCAGACCAGACTGACCGAGAGGGAAATGCCATGTAGTGTAAGAAAACAAAGTGGCTTTTGCTTCTGCTGCAGGCAGGGTCTGCTTCTAGAGTGGTATTAACAGAATAGCAATGGAGCACACCTGAGAGATTTGGATACTAGTTATGTAGCTGAATAGGAGACATCACGCCTTTATGAATCTGTTTTCTGGGCTGCTGGCAGACTTAGAAGAACTTTCACTTCGCCCTCCACTTTCACAATGAGGGAGGCTGCACCATTCTTTCAGTACATAATAAAAGTGGAGATACTGACATGCCAAACACGTCCAAAGGCCTTAGCTGAGGTGATTACTGTAGCTAGCCTTTCACCCTTGCTGATGCTTAAAGAGTCTCAATGTGTGTAAGTTTAGCTATTAAACTGATAACTTGTAAAAGAGTACCTTATAAAAATTTATAGTAGAACATGTAAGACACTTCTATATATGTTCGCATTCAACAGGATCTACTACAAACATAGCTCTTGGAAATCTTTTAAAGCTATATAAAATCACATCAAACCTCTTACAAATCTATCACCTTTACCCCCCTAATACATAGATAAGAACATAACATCCAGATTAACTGATGTAGAAACAGCTGACTGGTAAATTAACAACTGGTTTCTTGAATTATTTGTGCTGGGGGACAAGGACTACCAAGATGGTTAGGGGACTGGAACACCTCTCTTATGAAGAAAGGCTGAGGGATTTGGGTCTCTTCAGTCTGGAAAAAAGACAGCTGAGCTTATCAACACTTATAAATACTTAAAGGGTGGGTGTCAGGAGGATGGGGCCAGGCTCTTTTCAGTGGTGCCCAGTGACAGGACAAGAGGTAACGGCCACAAACCTGAGCATAGGAAGTTCCACCTAAACATGAGGAGGAACTTCTTTACTTTGAGGGTGGCAGAGCACTGGAACAGGCTGCCCAGAGAGGTGATGGAGTCTCCATCTCTGGAGACATTCCAAACCCGCCTGGACGCGTTCCTGTGCAACCTGCTCTAGGTGACCCTGGTCTGGCAGGGGGGTTGGGCTAGATGATCTCCAGAGGTCCCTTCCAACCCTATGATTCTATGAAAAAATTAATAAAAAACGTCTCCGACTATCTGATAGAGGATAGAGAGAGATGAGGTTGGAGTTCACAAGGCACAAGTTCACCAGTTTCCATTCTCTTTCACTACAGGAAAAACATTAACATCATATTTGGTGTCTGAAAGATTTTCACTAACAGAGTGTACAACCTGCAGATACAATCAGTATAAACGCAGGCTCACTACATATTTGAGCCTGAGAGGTATTTTGGCACTGGAGGATAGCCACTGAGTGTGGGAGTGTGCGTTAAGGGAGTTATGCAAAACAATTTCTCATGGGAAGCAGTTCATCTGTGGAGCAAATACAGTGTAGACAAGCAAAATACAAGCATCTTATTTCCTCTTTCACTATCTGCAGTGCTATATAGTACAGGGGAAACGCACAGAGACAAAATTCTGAGGGGAGGTAAGAAATAAATACAACCAAAATTGCTAGTGCTTCTGATGAACAGCCCTCCTCCCACCCCTGGAAAGCAGAAGTGGTCCCAAACTCCATTTGAAGTAAATCACATGAGATTCATTATTCCATCTGAAGCGCAAAGCATGTGTTAGCACTAAATCATTTCTGTGAATTCTGGAATATATAATTCATTCTATATGGCCTCCTCCCCTGGAGATTTTTATTTCATTAATGAAAAACAAAACTCTTGTTAAAAAAAAAAAAATTACACTGTTCAGCACTTCCACTTAAAAAATGCCTTGATCTTAAAGAAGGCAGCCTCATCAGTTTAATGACGTTTGCTGATTACTTTCCATTAAAACTGACAAAAAATATGGCTTTGTAAGTGGCAATTTAACCTTTGAATTAAAATACACCTTGCTTCCTCCCCACCCCGTCTCACTCCCTCTATTCCCTCTCCTCTTAGGTATTTATTATTCACCACCTTTCTGCTCTGCTCTGAAAGCTTTTACCAAGGAACAAACCGATGAAAAGCAAAGCCTGGTTTCATCCCAACACAAAGCAGCCCAGGAACGCGAGGGGACTGCTGACAAACTGTCCCATTGCCTCAGCTCTCCACCGCATGTGTACGCACAGTTATCAGAAGGGAAGACCATCACAACAGTTTCCAAACCAAAGAGCGGACTATTAGGATTGCATTTTGGACCTCTATTTCTTCTGCAGGCTGGTTGTCCTTGTGGCAACCATTTCTACCACAGACAAGCAGCTCAGTACTGCTCTCTGCTGCTTGTTGCAGCTTTTGCAGCAGCAGCTTTAAAACTATCATTGTAAAGAGAGAAATCTATTAGGTGCGGGGAAGGAAACGGAAGAGGATGCTCACTTCAAGGGCTTCACTCTACAGATAAATTAAATTCCAGCCCGATTCCCATTCTCTCCTTCTCCCACACTTACATGAGACTCGCTTTCTGAACTGTCTCCCCTTTGAATTTTAGAGAGAAAAAACCCTCTGTTTTTCCAAGGTTGGTGCCTGATCTGATACAATATTCAAACTACCATGCATTCACCTTTTCAAAGAAGAATGCACGCAGTAAAGAACACATTAGGCATTATTTTTCAGTTCCACATATTAGCGCACCTCGGCTGACTGCAACTAAGTCAAGCTGTTGTTTTTAAAGCAAATGAAAACATTACGGGAATGGGGGAGGTGGAGGGGGGGTGTGCGAGGGTGGGCAACAGCTTCCTAAAGAGCAGGGAACATTTGTAAACAGAGCTGGAAAACACAGCTGGCTCTTTCCTGCTTCTTAGCATGTTTCAGTTAAATGACCCGGGGCTCTGTCAGCCACTGTGGTCTAAGAAGATATTAGAGAAGCTGCATTCAGTCGCGCAGTAGGTCTGCAAATGCAACCGGCCAACTGCCAGTACACAGCAGGGATACAAGAGGAGATAACGGGACCAGCACAGAGCTCTCAGTCTCGTCTTATCTACTACTCAGGAAACTACCCCAGCAGAACTGGCAAAGTTGCTCAGCTCCACTTCAAAAGTCTCAAAACAACCTATCTTGTCTGGAGCAGCAGTTAAGACAGCACATTGTATGCAGCCATAAAGAGCACAAGAATGGAAGCTGGTGCCTTGCCTACTAATGCAGGTCTGTGGCTCTAGCAGGCACCAGTAGAAAACTTTGATCAAATGCCCTGGCTACCACTGAAGCCGACAGTTCTGCTGTTAAAAGATTTACGGCTATTAACAATACACAAGAGTACAATATGCTGGAAACCGTTATCGAGTGAACGTGTGAGACGGGGTTTTGAAAATGAGGCATATACATATTGAGCCTAATATGCTTTAATAGCAAGTGTCAGAAAATGTCAAGAAGGCTGCCGAATATTGCAGATCATCCTCTTCCTCTAGCCATATCCAATCTGAAATGTTCCTACCAACGGCTTCAGAATTGCCTCAGCTGGAATAGGAAGGCAGACCCATGCACGCAGTAGTTCGAACACCCTCTCCCCTGCGTGCTTCCAAAGGAGCCTGACTTTGTTAGCCAGGGAGCTGCAGGCAACTGAGACATCAGAGAAATTGCCGACTGTAACAGGGGGCTAAAAACTGGGGTAGGGCGGATCATCACATCATGAAGCTACCAGACTTAAGAGCTCTAGTTTCAGATGCAGCCCTTTGACCCGTGTGAAGCCCCTGCCTGTGAAACGGGGATATCGTCTTTTTCTCTTTCTTCTGCTCAGAACACAGAACCTCATTAAAGCGGGAATCACACAAGAACACACAAGTTAATTAGAACAGGCATCACACAACTGTGCAACACATATGGCTTGCTGGCTGCAGTTAGTCTTTGCTGAGACTTCCAGATCCCAGTAAAATGCAAACAGCAAGCAACAGTAAACTGAGAAATGCTCCTTTCCCAACTGACTGCATTCTGTTCAGGAAGGGGAAAAAACAAAAACGCTACTACTAGATTTTAGGCTGAGAGCCTGTGATGTCAAGGATTTAAAACGCAATAAATACATCGTAAGTACTGGATTTATATCTTTATCATGCAAGGGCAATACAACAATGATGGACTAGGACAGATTGGATTTTTTCAGGTAGGCTTGTATTTTGCTCTGATGCGGGTTTCAGTTCAAGTACCTGAGACACTTCCACTTTGTTCTGGGGGAGAGCAGGATTAGTCTCACATACTGATTTTAAATTCTGCTTCCAATTCTCCAGTTGTTATTAAAAGCAGCTATGAGATGTGCTTTCTGGAGGTTAGTGCGTACAGCCTAGTCCATTCAATTCCTCTTGATATGCAACTTTTATTGCTTCAGTGCTTAGGGAATGAAGAGGATCTTGTTATTGTTTTAATTTTGCACCTAGTATCAACGTTGGTGTTTCCACGCTTATAACAAGAACAAAATAACACCAAGAAAATTAAGACATGCTGCAAAGGGACAGCTGTTTCGCTTTAACTTACACACGCAAGTTTTATCATCACTCTAATTGGAAACCGAAATAATATAAGAAAGCCATCAAACATGGTACCTATTACACAGCAACAGCTAACCTTTCTAACAACAGAGGCCCTGTTCAGAATCTCAGTGACAGCGTTCACATGCTGGTGTCCTGCCATCCCCACCTGAGTATGAAAAATGACTTGTCACCTTAGAATTCACAGCACTTAAAGCCAGAGGAAGTTTAGCACGACTCTACTAGGGGCAGGTGCTTAAATAAGTCAGACGTCTCATCGGGGCCTGCATGGGAGGAAAATGCAGGAGAAAATTTCAAGCCATTGATTTTATTTGCAGCATAACTATGTGGACCTTTGGATAAAGTAACTTTGTGGAATCCAGGACTGGTAAAGCTGGTCTGAACGGGAGATCAGTCTGAAATAGTCTGGAGATCACCAACTCCCCCACGGGAACGTTCGTCCAGATGAAGCAGACATGCAGTGGCAGGGCCAACAATGAAAATTATTAGAGAGAGTGATTCATTTCCTCTTTTTCCTTTTTAGTACCATCTGGCAGCATGAATACAAGACCAGAAGCAAAAAATGCAGTTGTGTTCAGCCTGACAAAAGCTGGCTAACAAGGACTGTTTTCAGCAAGACAGAGAGCTGTAAGCGTGTAGCTTACACTGACTTTATAACTGCAAGGAACCCCCAGATTTCTTCCTGTCAAGCAGCCCATATGGCACCCTGGTGAGTGACTTTAAACAGCAACCCTCTGAATGATTAAGGACTTGTAAAACAGTCCACACATTCTGTGGGGTTCTATAAACGGCATCCATTTACTTCTAATGCATTACAAATAGCCCAGTTGTTCAGCATCCAAAACTCTATGTTTACAGGAGAACTAAAATTCGAAAAGGAAACAAGGTATCCCACAGGCAACTTTTAGAACCACATCCAAACGTTTGCAGAGACTGGTCTTTATTCCTATCTGTAATGCTGGCCCCACACGCGCCACCTCACTCTCCTAACGCTGCGTGTGCATCCATACACGGGGATTGTGATGCCTCCTTCTTTTGCAAAGCCCTTCAGGATCTGCAGGTGAAAGCTGGATCTGCAAGGCAACAAGAACAAAGACAAGAACATGGAAAAGTCCATGTTGGCCTAAATTTCCCACGTCTGGTGAACTGGGCTCTGTGCATTCCCCTGTTGTCTGACAGAAACCAGGTTTAAAGCACTCTAAAGGTGCTTCCTTGCTTCACAACCGTTACTCACCTAGGTTGCTTCCCAAAGGCATATGCGTAAAAATGTATGCTCTCTTTCAAGGAAGTGATCCCTTTCTCATCCCAAAAAAGGAAGGGAAAAGGGATTGTTGCAGGGCCTGAACCACTCCACACCCTGCTGCCCGGGATTGCAGTACCAGGTCTCTGGGAGTTCACAGGGAGCCCAGTGACTTTGCCGTTTAAGCAGCTACAGGCTTTCATTCATTTGTTCCTGTTTGAAGGATTTTACAAAGAAAGGACTAGCCCTAGAGCCCTTCGTTACTAGAAAGAAAGCATTGGCAGAGGATAAGCTTTTCACATCATTTGGTTTTCACATTAGACTCTGATTTGCCCTACTCTCCACCGTTAACCTGTTATGTCGTAAGCCAGCAAACCTTTAAACTGCCGCCTTCTTCACAATGTCTCAATTTCTTACAGTACACATCTTAAAATAATACCCGAGATGACACACCCTACTCAGTGCAGGGAGGAAGAATTTGCCTTGCCCTTGACTAGCTGCCAGAACAGAGGAAGCTGCTTGCAGCAGCCCTAAAGCACTAAACCAGTAGGAGGAACCTCAGAAAACACACAGACAGACCTTCACAGCTCCATGTAGGTGTTAGATACACAAAGGAATTCACTAAAACTAGTGGAATGTAGGTTATCTTTCAATTGTTTCAAGTATCAGGCTCTTCAGGGAGGTTTTCGTAAAAGTTTCAAAGCATCCCAAACAAATCACCAGATTTAAATTTCCAACACACCAAAACTTTGAGGGTCTTTAAAAGAGTTCTAAACTTTGCAGATGACTACAGCTCTGTTCTAAAACAAAATACTTAGGCTGTTAAATCACACAGATGTACTTACCTATTGCATCATTTACAAAGCAAAGCACTTAAAACCCAAGCAGTGAATATTAAAGGACATAATAAATTTTACATTGCCTACATAACAAACATACATTATTCATATATTATTCACATTTACATAAAAGGAATGCATTTTTCATCATTACAGAATAACCTTAACTCTGACCTGTGGATTTTCTCAATATATTTGTTGTAATAGTTTTAGTTTCTAAATATTTTATATTAAGTGTTACATGGGAAATACCAACATTCGTTAACTTTATCAACTGACAATTTAAATTAGCTTTTCCAGAGAATAGCGTTGAACATACAGTTTCATAAAGTGTATAACAGTGTTGATTTATGGAAAAATTATGCATCTTGATTTGCATTTGGGAATGATTAAGTCATTATTAATGTGTAGATACATCTTTAAAGTTTGTATTGGGATTATATTTGAAGGTTAGTTACGAAAATAAGCTTTTCATCCTTCAAACCCCCTGACTCTGCATTTCAGCTATCAGTCAGATGTAAAGGGATCCTTAATATTCCTCCCAGTCTGCAACTGGATCAGAGAACTGTATGGTCAAACATAAAGGCTCCTTTCTTCCAGGCAGTCACGCATGTGCTTACAGCTGCTACTTAAAGCAGACCCACTGGACTCTATAGGTGGATCAGGATTAAGATTGGTGCTGACAGATGAAAGTTGTTTCTTAGTAAGCATAGGAAAGTAGCATTGAAAGGAATCTCCTTGGTCATCTTTCTTCATGCTTACAGGAGTACAAAATGTTTGCATATTGACTACATCATGCAGATGTTATAGTTGATGATGTTGCTAAGTATTTGTCTGTTTAATTCTCATTGCTTCTGTTGACTAACTATTTCAACACACTAATGTCATTTGGCTACTTCACTGCTTCTAATTCAGACTAGATGACATGCAAAATTTGCACACAAATCAATGTCCATCTTTTAATCACTTGAAATGCTTTATTGCGCTAATGAGATAAGAAAAGCCTACTAAGATAAATATGCATTAAAATGCTTAGAGGATTACGGTCACACTTCCCATCCTACTTCTCGGAAACAAATGCAGAACCATGCAAACTGACTATCAATGCTTGAAGCCAAAACCCAAGATTTGAATTCATCTGTACTTTTGGTTAATCAAGCTCTAGATCCAGACTCTTTTGAGATAGCATATCATCCCCTAACATTTACCAGCTTTATTTCAACACAGCACCTACAGCAGCAGCTCCTCTTAGTGCAATACTTATAATAATGTAGTTTCTGGCAGTGGATTTTTTGCTGGCATTCTGTCATGATAAGTCTTTAAAAAAAGTCTTTCCATACTGAAGCCATAGCTCCCTTTTTGATTCTCATTTTTTTGCTGGTGGGAAATGTAAGTGTAAGACAGGAAGCTGACGGGGAAATTAGGGGAAAAAAATGAGCTAAAGGACAGCAAGAATTCTTTGAATGAAAACTGTAAAAAGATGCAAGTCAATACAAAAGAAACCTATCAATTTCCTTATTGTGACTATATTAGAAAACTGTAGCTTCTGCTTGCCAAAAGCATGAAATCAGTTATTCTTTCCTTTATCATTACAGATTATGGTGACACGACTTAGGTATGGTATGAGGGGAGATCTAATTATCAACTGATGACTCATGCTATACAATTTTATTTGTAACCAGTCATGTTCTAAATGGAATCCAAGTTACATGCTGGTAATTATCCACTGTGGATGGAAAGATGTGATGATTTATTTTTCAAAATGGCAGTGCCATCTGAAACGTTCATGAAAAAGCTACAAAAAGAATTAACTGTCTAACAAATATTTACACGGCATGAAAAATACCTACATTTCTATAGGTATCGCAACTCCAGAATGGTAATGGTCATCTCAGAGCCCACATGAATCTAGATTGTCTTTCCTTAGTATATCTCTTCACATTTTACATTGAATATAATATGCAATTTTATTGCCTAACCATTTAGTCTTGCAAAATCCCTCAGGAGTTCTTCAGTTTACACTTGTCCAGACAAACCTTTGTAACATCACCACAGCTCATCCCCTTTTCCATGTCTTCTATGAATATGTTGACTACCACAGGTCTCAACAGACAGCCATGCAGAACTCCACTGACTGTTTTCTGCTGGACTCCATTCCTATCTTTAACTGATTATTTATCCATGATGATTTACCTTATGCAATGCCAGCCTGGTTTCCTTAAAAGCCTTTGTCAAAAGCCCCTTAAAAGTCAAAGTAAGCTATATTAATAAATTCATTCTTATGCATGTTTGCTAGCCCCTTCAAAGAAGGCCAATAGGCTTATAAAGCAGAACTTCCCTTTAAAAAAGTCATAATGACTCCTCCCAAGTAAGTCATGTTTTCCCATGTTTATACAGATCATTCATAGTTTCCACTAATTAGCATGGGAAAATGATCAGGCTTAGAGGCCCCCTACACTGCTGTAAAGACTGGTTGTCATATTTGTCAGTCTTCAGGTACCAAAGAAATTTAAGCCTTCCCAGAACTGTTAGTAACTCAGCTAATTCATCTGGCAGTTACCTTACATTGCTAATACCAGCTGATTCTAGTAATCTGTCAGTACTCGCTATGTCTACTTTTTCCCTTAACCTTTCCTACAGTTGCTTCAAACTTAATTCAGTGCTCCAATGACTATCACAACCCAAGCCCCCCTGCAGGGTTCTGACATCTGAATCAAACTTGGGCTCTACAAAGTCATCAAAGGAAAAATGTTCCAAAGAAAATAGACCACTGTTAAAAATACAAAGTTTAAATACTATATTTAGATCGTGCAATCTGGTATAGCCATCTAATTTGTTTGCCAAATGCAAGACTTCTTGTGCTACCTCAGATAAATACTGAGTGATATTCACCACAATAACCTCTTCCAGCAGATAGTGGCAGAATGATCCCAAATACCTTTGGTCTTCCATACAAAGACCTTCCTTTTGAGCTTAGGGTTTCTGGACTTTGAACTTGGTAATGTGTGTTGGGTTCTGGAGTGTGTGTAAGGGCTCTGGAGCCCTTCCAAAGCAAAGCAACTGGAGTTCTCAAGGAAACTTAGCCACAAGTTTCCAGCGAGGCAGCCTGGAGGAACAGACTGGAGACAAGAGGCTTTGTCAACTCAAGCACGGCTCTCAACAGAAGCATAAACGTATGCTTCGAACACTTCTGTTAGGCTGTATCCTGCCAATGGGCAAGTTTCTCTCCTCCTGAAACTATTAAGAGAGTCTTTTTGTCTCAGCATTTAACTTCTACATGATTATTATTAGGGGAGATGAATTCTAACTTCTGTGATTCAGATTCTCCTTCATAAAACACGGGGATCAGAGTCCTGCCTTGTATCGTGGGGGGAAAACCACACTAAATATTTCAAAACACTCCGATACAGCACTTGGCATGAAACTCTCAAAATTAATGCCTTCCAGGGAACTCAGAGAGAATTCAGAGCAATTAGTTTTGTTAATTGCGGTATTTTGGAATTTTGTGCATATTTCAATAAGTTTCTCCTTCAGCCCAGCTGAAGACTATTTTAACTTATCTAAGACAGCTTAGACAAGGACTTTGCTCCAAAGGTGAAAATGCTATGAAAATAGACTGCTTGGTTACTCTGTCATTTTATACCAATTGTACACCATTTTACACTAGACTTTCATAAAAAGGATGTGTGTGACAAAATGTAACGACCTTTTTTCACTATTGGAGAAGTTTAAGTTTTAGTTGGAGGCTCAGGCTGGTTTTTATTTTATCATATCAATTTGATCTCAGTAATAAATATAAAGTTAATATAGAGTTTATAAAATAGGTATTATTATTTACTTAATGGCCCATAACAACATCCATAGAGAATTTATATTTCACAGATCATTGACTTGATAGATTGTGACAGCTCTTCTGAAGATGTTCTGGTCTACTGGGTCATTACAGACAGCATGCACAGACAGTAAATCCGTGTCCTAAATATCCTAGTAACATTTTACTCAAAACAGTTAAGTGAACAGGATCAAAGTCAGTTCAAAATATTTATTTTATTTTTAAAAGGCATACCAGCATGAGGCACATTACAGACCATTTGCTAGCAAAAGCCTGAAAAAGTTATGTTGTGAATTATACAAATGTTTTTTATGTATCCACCGTTGAAACAAGCAGACACGTCACAGAAGTTACAGGATGAAACAAGCCCTGTCTGAAAGAATTTATGCTTTAAACCCTCATTCCACAAAGATTTCCCTTGGTGGTTTACAACACGGTAATGAATAATCTGTCTAGATTTGGATTACTACAAAATCTCTAGTCCTGGCCCCAAAGGCCACATATAATCTTTCTCCTGTGAACTGTCCATTGTTTTCACAGGAATTGTTTACATTGGCACCTATTTCTTCTTGCATAATTTCAGACTAGTTTTAGGAAGCAGAGGAATCCTTCAGCAAATGAGAAGAAAAACACTGAGAAGAAAGGTTGTACTAATCTGTAATCATAAAACATCACTCTAGACAAAGTGTACATTTTGATGATTCCATTAATTTCCTGTTAAAATGAAGATGAACATTATTGATGCCTTCTTAGGATTCAAAAAGTGGCTGAAGCAAGGCTTTTTTTTTTTTCCCCTTTTCAACTTCATGTTAAAATAAATTAAATAATTTCTCCAGCTGCTATCCCATCTTGTCAAAAGTGAATGACCTAAACTAGAAGCTGTTTACTAAAATAAGACACAATGAAAACACTGAGATCTTGAATTATAGTGCCGAGAATGGCTCCACTCAGCCAGTGGCTTAAATACCACAAACTCAGTTGATATTCACAGATGAGATACACAGTGACAACCCATAGCAAAAGCATGGAAACCAAGCAAAAGATAGAAAGACATGGCAGAAGGGAATGTATTACTAAAACGGTCAATAAGGAGTAGCATGTGAAAAAGAGGGTAACATTTTGATTTAAGTAGGCTTAGAGTCAGAAGAGCAGAGATTTCCCACATGACCTAGGACTGCTACTGATTTGTTCAGAACAGCTCTCCAGCAGCCACCCCTGAAGAGCAAATCACTCTGGAGGCATCTTACCAACCTCTTCTCACCAAAGTTTAAAAACAGGATGATTCTGAACCACGTGCTGCTTGGGAGTAGAGGAAGGCTGGAGGAACAGAATCTCCCAGTAATAAAAAATATAGCAACAGAAAGGAGTGGAAATCGTAGACTGATATACAATGAACAGCACAGAAATGAGAACGTTGGTTCTTCAGCAGCAGAGGAGAGTGTCTTCTGTCTCAGGACAGTTGCTATCTCTTCTAATGAAACCCTACCATGGCACAAAAAAGAATAGAAGATTCAGTATTTTTAAATTTATGTCGGCAAGTTACCAGCTACCTTAAACTTAGTTCAAACTAAAGTCAGCAGCAAACATCTGATAAAAAATGCTGATGTACCCATGATTTGCATTTGGACCTTTGGTAGCAACATCCATCTGGCAAGCATCCTTACTTTTACATAAAATTTGGTGCTATGAGCAGCACCCTTCTTCCCCTGTCTGCGTTTTAAAAGGCAGAGCTGAACACCAGTCATCTCCATGCGGGAAAGGGTCTAGATGCTGGCAACAGAGTAGCTGGCACATAGACCTGAGCAGGCAGAGTGCTTCCTAGAGCCCTAAGTGAGGCAGCGAGCCCTAGAGAAATGTAAGACTTCCTCCTTGCCTTTTTTCCACATGGTTTCTCACGGTTTGTCCCTCAGAGGGCTGCACATTACGTGGGCTGACCTTAACTACCTTTCTTCTTGGCCTTCTGGCTAGCGCAGGGCCCATCTTCAGCTGCTGGCTTTCTGCAGAGTTTGCACTCTGGTATAAGACATTTCACGCTGAGGCACCGCAGTGCTCACTTTTTGGAAGAGGAAACTGGTGTACAAATTTCAAACTGCCCGTTTGAATTTACTGCTGAGAAGTTAGCTAATTTCCTCTTCTTGTGTAGGATACTGCTATTTTGTACAACAAAATTCCAGACTTATTATCGATATGTGTCCTGCATACGTCAGTTCCTTCTCTCGCCTGTCAGTGCCATCGGTGACTGCATCGCTTCCCCTCCCTGCTGCCATCTGTGTGTCCATGAAGGGGCTTGTCCCTGGTCTAACAGTGTCACTAACAGGCCAGAGCTGAGGAGGACAGCAGGACGACTGACATTTCCTCTGTTTTCTGTAGCTCTTTCTGATCACATTAATGGATTAACATCTTTTCCCCAGCACCACATAGAGCTGCTGGATCAGTTATTTTTAAGTATCATTGAAGACCTCTCCCCTTTCTTCCTAAATCAACTGTAAGACAAGCAAAAGAATCGCTTCGCCTAGAAATACATTTTGAGCGTAAAGAGATAATCTCATTTTTCAAGACCACTCTGATTCACAAAATGTTGCTTTTAGGCATGTCTCCCCACAACAAATAAGAAGCCTAGAAACTACTGAAGCTCATTCTTTTTTATTCTTATTTTATTTAATAAAACTTGTCTCTGTCAAGATTCCCTGTATCCACTTTTGAGGCTTTCATTCCTAGGCAGAAAACCTGTTACAGCATTTATAAGACAGGAAGATAAATATTTGTAGGCGTGCAGACAAGTCAATTAAATTCATTACATCAGCCTCCCCAAAAATTCTTTTAACAACGGTCCTCTTATTTCTGCAAGTTGCCACTAGACTTGTTTTGAACAAACATCTGTCCTTGCCTCATGAGAAAAATGGGTGATTTAATATTTGATTAGCAAATACTATTTCACAGTTGCCCATGTTTATAAATGGAAATAATACTGCAAATTTCAGTATTGATTTCAAGAAGCTTTGTGTTATATTATTCTTGAATTCATACTGTATATCTTACACTTGCGAGAATTCATTAATATTTCTAGGGAAAGGGTAATGAAGCCTGTATTCAGGAGAAAGAAATACAGAAGACAGGATTAAATGGCCCTCATTTTTTTCCTGTGATAGCATCAGCTTTATTTCGGAAACAGATTCTGGCACCAATTATGCTTTTTTAGCATCTTAATAATGAAGGTAAACTCTCTGCTCGCTGTCTGAACATATGCAAGACCTAAAAGTTTGTCACAATGAGAAGGAAATAAATTTGATTGCTAAACTATACCATTACTTTTTCTTTCTCTGGATTTATGTTTTGGAGAAGGAAGATTTCAGAAGAGCATCACATAGTAAAACCTGCTTACAACAATTATATATTATTTTTGTGTATTTCTGACTTCTTTTTTTTTTTTTTTTAAATATGCCCAAAACATTTTGTCTTTGCACAGACTTCAACATTGAAAGACTGCAGGAAGCAAAGAAAAAGGACAGAATAGGGGAAGACAAGATTTTTTAAAAAAAGAGAGAGAAAAAATTGTGCAGGACTGATTGGTGCAGGTTCTTGTTATCAAAAGCTTTCCCTTTTGAAAACTGCTTACAGAGAGTCTAGATGTACATGGCTTACTTTAATAGCTGTTGTGTTGCCAGAATAGCACCTAGAGGAGGAAAGCTCTGTGGCAGAGATGGAGAGCCACGCGAAAAGGTGCTGGAGAACCACCAGCACGAAAGAGAGCACTTCATGTGAAAACAAATGGTGATGTTCTGCATGGTTTGAAGGATCGTCTTTTGGCTCAGGCACTAGGCTGGGACTCGAAGATCTTGCTTCGGTTTCCAGTTTTGTTATAGTCCTCCTCTGACCTTGAGCGAGGGAGTGTGTCAGTTAAATTCAGCCTTTCTATCAGAGAGTAATAGTGCTATGCTCAACAGTATTTCATCCGTTTCGACTGCAAGCTTTCTGAGGCAGGAACTGTCTCATACTGTGTGGTTGTACAATGGCTTTAGTGCACTTGGGCTTCTCAGCTGGGGCCTTTAAGCTCTAGTAAGAAGGATAAAGCTGATTTAAGAGATGGGGTTTTTATTCCAGTTGTCAGCTGTGATTGATTAGTTCAGATCAGACTTTGGGCTTCTGCTAATCTTCTAATTTAATGCAAAATGTAGAACACTGTGGTATGCTCAGGAATTTGGGAAATATATTTACTTTTCTTTTGTCTAGTTTTAAATCTGGTTTACCCCCGTGTCCATTCGGTGAACGTCCAGAGTATCTGAAGACCTTCCTGAGACTACAGCTCAGAAAACCAGTGAGTTTAACACGATGCTGTAGATGCTATAAAAGAGTAAAATGAACAGTGTTCTGCTTGAAATTAACCTGAAAGAAAGACTCACTCTACCAGGAAAATAAAAGAGTATGGGGCAGTTTTGTTTACAAACCTCTTATTTCAATTTGGTCTTACTCTGAGCTTTTCCTGTAATGAAAAAAGGTCAAAGTTATGATGCTGGATGTCTACAATGTACAATCCTGCTAAACCCCGTCGTGTTTTGAGATTCAAAGCCCTTTCCGCTGTTTAGGGTGGAACTAAAGAAACTCGCTTTAAAGAAATGATCTGAAGAAGCACACCAATCCACCATAAAGCCCACCACAAGCTCAGGGACCCATGAAGAGCTGTTGTGTCAAGATTGTGATCAAGGCAAAAAGTTTGGAAGAAGACATGCCACAGGAAATGGAACTGAACTACTAACTCTCCATAGAGTACAGGACCTACCTTCCCGGAGTGTAGCTAAGGGGACATTCAGTCTGATGTCGTGATAAAGGTTATTCAAGACATTTTGATGTTTTGGTTTTTTAAAGAAAATTTTTTAGAGTTAGATCACCATTTGGAAAAACGGTAAAATTACTGAAAGAGCCAACTGTATCAGACACAGAGAGCTGAATCATGTGTTCATAAATTCAGCTAAAATTATCACTATTGAAACCACAAATAGCATTCACCTTCTTATATTATTGGAAACGTTTTAAAGCTTTATTTTTTAGCTTTTTAGTCAGTTACTTATCTGGGGTTTGGGAACCACACAATTAATTGAGAGGATTTGAATCTTTATATTGCCTCTCCCAGGATTGTGTCCACAACCAGTATGCTGAGGTGGTTTTCTCTTGTTTCCTGCTGTTATTTTTCCAATATGTGTAAAATACTTAAAAAGTCATTGAAAGGGAAAGAAATAACCAGGCAGCAAGAACAACAGCTTTCATGAGTCTGAAGGATGGGACATGTACGCGTAAGGACACTCAACTCCAGGTGCCTGTGGAAAGCTAAGGCAATCACCTGAAAGGTGAGCACTTTGGATTCTGATTCCTTGTGAACTGAAGTTGGTGCAGTGATTAAACCACAAAAAACTTCATTGAAAGGAGAATATCAACACTGCCTTTTTCAAAGGGCTCCAAATTTTGCATTTCTCAAGTTGAAAAAAAAAAAAAATTAGGAGGAAAAGCTAGATGTTGCTGCTGGAAACAATAGCATTGTGAACAGTAAAATCTAGGTATGAATTACCTAGGGCAAGACTTTTGAGGAGTGTCTGAGGTCATTTGGCATGTACAGCTTGGAGAAGAGAAGGCTGAGGGGTGACCTCATCACAGTCTACGACTTCCTCAAGGGGAGCAGCGGAGGGGGAGGTGCTGATCTCCGCTCTCTTGTGACCGGCGAGAGGACACGATGAAATAGAATGAAGCTGCGCCAGGGAAAGTTTTGATAGTAGATTAGGAAAAGGTTCCTCACTGAGAGGGTGGGAGGTCACTGGAGCAGGGTCCCCAGAGAAGTGGTCACAGCACCAAGCCTGTCAGAGTTCAAGGAGCGTCTGGACAACACGCTTAGTCATATGGTTTAGTGTTAGGTAGTCCTGCGAGGAGCAAGGTGTTGGACTTGATGTTCCTTATGGGTCCCTTCCAACTTGAGATATTCTGTGATTCTGTGATCTATACTTTCTTTAAAATGTTATGTTCAATAGTTCACTACTTCATGCTACCCAATTACTTCTATTAATTACATTCAGGTTATTAATAAGAAGATTTAAATTATTTCCAGATCAATGTAATAAGTGGATCATTTGTCTTAGCAGATGAACTACTGGGTAAGATGGAAGGATCAATATTTCAATTTTTCATCAAAACATGAATAAACCTTTTGAACACAATTATTCTGGTTTTAGAAGAAGTTTCTATAGAGCAGAAAGATTCTGTAGAGATGAGAGGACAGAGCAATGACTGCGTGTGATCTGGAATTGAAGAACCAGAGGGTATTACAGACAACTCGTATCAGAAAAGCTTTTCACAAGTAGAAGTCCATGGAGCAGAATATAAAAACATATGATTAAGTCCTACAAATCATACAAATATATCACGAATTGTGATCTAATTCAGTTGAAAGTGTTTTGGTGTTTTTTAGAAATTCTGTGACTATTGCTACAGATGGGGGAGGAAGAAGGGAATCAGAGAAATGAGGAAGAAGAAATGATGATTGCAATGTTAACATGGCTAAAACACTGTTTTATGTAACACAGTCTCAGAAGAAAATGGGACAATGTTTTTCAGAAATCCTATAGAGCATCTAATTGAGCTACTTTAATTCAATTTCTTTAAAAAAAAATGTATTTCAGAATGTTAGAAATAAATTTTACAGAAACTCTGAATTAAAAACTTTATCATAGATTGCCCTTTGTAGTTCAATTCTCAGGACACAATAATCCTCTCTTTCCATGAACAAGATGCCAGGCAGAAATGATTACATAAAATATCTAGTTCTTAGTTAAAGTCCTAAAAGGACAATAAAGACAGACACGAACAGCAGTTTCTGCTTCAATCAAAAATATTGATAAGAGAACTGGCTTGAGGCTATCAGACCATGAAAAGGGTAGAAAAACCGGTCCCTTTCTGGTAAACTCTGATGAGTACAATATCTTCTGGAAAGATTAGGAATGAGTAGTCATTGCCAACATAGAAACACCAATCTGACAAATGGATTTGATGACATTACAGCCTGACATCAGCACCCGTGAAGTAAACTTATGCTTCATCCTTTAAATTACATTCCTGTTGACTGAAGAGTCTATATTATGTAGGAGGACCAGATGCTTCCTTATGCTAGTCCACACAAGAAAAGTAACCGAATCTATTTGAACTGTATGCAGATCCTTTCTGTTTTAAGATAACCTTCTTCAATAACCCGGGAGAATTAAAGAACTTTATTAATATAAAAAACTGTCAGCTGGATACAACTTAGAAGTAACTGCTTTATCAAAAATAGACTTTTAAAGACAATTACAAGTATGGTTACCAATCTCAAGAGAGTTTCAGAAAGGAACCATCTTACCCCAAAATACTGTGACTACAACTGTCTGCTGTTCCAACATACGATCTAGTAGAACTTGACTCTCTCCAACAAAAGTCATAAAAGCAATAGCTCATGATTACTTCTTGAGGAACTACACTATTTTTCCAATGACATGTTCTGGATGAGAACTAGTGATATTCCAACTGATCATAATGCTCATGCTTTTACTTTTACAGAAAGATGCAAGGAATGCATACTAGTGCTTAGAAGAGCCTCTGTACAGATCTGTAGACAAGCCTGGCTTTTTTTTTTTTTTTAAACTCAAAAAAAAGTGTCATTGTAATGTGTAAAAATTCAATACTCACGTGATAAAATTTACTTTAAAATATTTCTATTACCCTTGGGAAGACTGGAGACAATTTGTTTTTCCAGTACCAGATACCCAGCATGTGTTTTGTTTAGATAGATACACATATCAAATAACTGTTTTATTAAAGAAATAAGCCACCTGTTAGCGGCTGGCAAAACAAAGGAACAATAACTGCATAACAAAAAATCCAGCAAAAAATTACAGCTCTGAATCGGTAACACCAGACACAAAACTGGCACAGAACAGAGTAGAGCAACAAGTTCACTAAACTCACACTCTTTGTTTGAACAGACTAGCAGCAAAGCCCTGGTTCAATGTAGGCCCATCCCTCAACATCAGCTGGAGGAGGGCTGGAGATCCCCAGACTGCCTCTGGAGAGGTATGTGAGACAAAGTGGACCACTGGTCTCCCTTACTGAAAAAGCTCCTTTTTTCCCTAGACTCCTGTACACATCAGATAACTTTCAGGTTTTGAAACACAAAATTCTCCAATCATTGCAACTACTCAGAAAAGTATTTACAACATAATTTTATCAAATTATGCATTCTGGGCTCTAAATCAACAACATAATTTTATCAAATTGTGCATTTTTGGCTCTAAATCATATTTTTTTCCCCAAAATCTCAACAAATCTCAGAATTATCCGATACTTTTCACAGAAAGTTAGAACAAACTGACACTCTTAAATGCAGTCTTACTAAAAACAGTGATTCAAACACAGCTAAAGGAATATTTCTAAGTAAGCAGGATACCTCCTTCCCTTTCAGCAGTAATACTGTGATGGATAATGCTTTTCAGGAAGACACTGAAATGAACCAGCTTTACTTCTCACTAAGGCAATAAAACAGGGTTCACAGAGATACCCAAGAAAGTCAAGGTGAATTCACTAAAAGGCACAGAATCGCTCACGCGTTAAAATGCATGCATTAACATTCATGCAGAGGCTCCCATCTGGAGCTTTTAAGAAGGACCTTCCAGGACTTAACGTGCAGGGCATGTATTTTTTGCTCATGACTGAACTTATTGGAAATAAACTCTTCAAGATCTCTTTATAGTAAATAATTAAAAAAAAAAAAAGCAAACCCAAAAAACAACAACCAAGCAACCAACCAAACAACAAACAAAAAGAAAAAAACAACAAAACCAGAACAAAATACCGCCAAACAAACCAACAACTCAACTACAAAGCAATTTCCACATACTCTGCAGAAAGCGCCACTGAAACACAGTCCTCATTCCTGGACATTTCTTCCCAACCATAACAATATCACTCACTAAGTATGCTAACAAACTCATTTGATGGTGTGGTGTGGTGTGGCTGCACAGGTGGTGCATCTTACTCTCATCTGGCACACAGCTGGTAGGCTTTTTGCTTGGCCTGGCATTCCACTTGTGCCAAGATGCACACCGGTCTACGGAGGCAAATTCACAAATATTAAATGTGCAGTCATCAGAGTCCCTCCAAAATACCAACAGCACAGCTCTGAAAGACCTGGCATTAAAGGAGATCATCAAAAACCCAACCTCCATGAAGCCTGTCCAGTTTGTGTGTAGTCCCAAAATATCAGGATACATCGAAAATCCCCTTCCGTCTCCACAAGGCAAGGTACTTAGGGATGGACAAGAATGAATTTCTGTAATGCCACTTGACACATGGATAGTAGGTTTGGATCTCTACCTGTGGAGCAGCCAGTCAGCTGCAACTTCAGATCCCAGCACCAGAAACAGCTGTGAAGTTTTACCAGAATGACAAGCATCCTGGGGTGCTGCCAGGGAGGAGGTCAGTGCTGTTGAGAAGCCAGAGATCTCCCAGAGGGGAAGCTACCTGATGCTTAGATAAAACCATCTTCCTTCCTGAAATCCATCCTGCTTCTCACATTGCTCTTTTACAAACCCAAATTCTACTGTTCAGCATTTCTGTTCCCATGGTCCAAGAAAAATAATTAGGAACATGACACATTTTGAGTTAGCATTTGCAGAACGTAAAAGAAAGAACTGGGCTCCACATTCAACAACAACATAGAGAAAAATTAATAGAAACTACAATTTAAAGACTCAAAATGTTAAGATGTCCTTTGTAACATATCTCTCATATGAGCAAATGATAATGTCAGGCAGCATTCAGTTGCTCAGTGGTGACAGCTTTTGTTGTTTTTATTCACTATCTACAGATTTGAGGTGCTTAAAAGGATGTTTAATTACTGCCTATTTTCTCTAATTAAATGCTATTCTGAAAAAAAAAAAAAGGCAGTTCTTGGAAAAATATTTTTTTTGGTGGAAACCTCCCTATCTGTTTCAATGACACTTGTCGGGAAGGTTCTTGCAGACCTAAAGCAAAATCTAAGCAACAACAGACAGACCTCAGAGCAATTGCTGATTAGGCCACTTTCCTGACCTCAGACCATGGGCTCGGCTCCAGGTACTGCACCCTGAGCCACTGGGCACTCCTTGGCACTTCACTCTCTCCCTCTGATCCCCCTCTTGAACAAATGTGGAAGCCTCATTCTTTTTCCTCGATATAACGGTATTGCTCTCCAGCTAGCCTCCAACAAGCTACAGCAAACTGTGGAGCTCTGTTTATTTTTGGAGTGTGGCAGTACCCAAATCTATTGAAACTGCAAATGTATTCAAAAGAAACCTGCATGGGTCAATCAGTAAACACGTAGGGAAAAGAAGCAAAGAAACCATTGGTTTCGCAATTATTTCATGCCTCTATAGCTGGTTAATCCTTTCAAACTTATATACATTGACTTCACAATGCTGTCTTGTCTTTTTTTGTGAAACTCTAACACACATGAAATGAACAGTAAGTTTTGTAGGACGTGGCTCAAAGCTCTGTTTTCCTACTGTTTGGGAAGAAGCACAACTGTCAGGATGCAGGAACATATTTTACTTTGCCTTTTAAAAAGAAAGCAGACACAACAAGAGATAATTAAAGTAACTTTCACAGCCAGAATATTGTTAAAATGTTTGAATAGCATTTGTATTGAACTCCTAGATTTTTAGCAGTGCAAATTTGTATCTAGCATACGGAGGAAAAAAGTAGCATCACCAATGACAGGGAAATCTTTTGAAACATTGCCTCACTCCTAAGCCTGAAGAAGTATCTTCTGTGGGAAAAGAGGGAAGAAACACTCAAAGACTAGTTCTGGGTGCCAAAAAAGTAGCCTACAAACTCTGCAGAGAATGCCAGAGAGGTTCAAATTAGTGCCCACTTAGATCCCTTTTTTGTATCCGGCATACTAGGGACTGAATGGAGAGCACGTCTCTTTCACATAGGTTACAAATAGCCATCACTAATGGCATTTGGTTCCCTCCCACCTGCTCTAGTTTCTACACATGACCCTCTGATGAAAGGCTGGCCTCCAGCAGCAATTCTCTGAGCCATGTCATTCCTTCACGGCCTTCAATTTATATTCAAGTCACGAACACGACACTTCTTTTGTTAGCTTTTGATTTTCATCTTCTGTTTTGTGCATTAATCCCTGCAACAAAAATTGTCATTGCAATAGGTGCTATAGAAATCAGTAAAATTAATAAGTAGTTGGTATAATATCTAAATAATCTCCCCTATCAGGAGGAGTATGTTCCGGAATTTGTGCTATGTGGAACAGCTGACAGTAGAAACAGTTGTAATAGATCACTTTGACAACTTTAGATTTACATAATGGATTCATCCACTTTGTAGACTGCGTTTCTGTACATTCTCTCTGCATGCAAAACATGCCTATTACCTTTAAAATATTTGCTTTGAATGGTATATGCTTGCTACATAAAATATATTTGTTTGCAGCCTATAGCTTTAAATAAGTATTTTTAAGAGACATGTATTAGTATGTTTATATGTTATGTGCAAAGTAAATTTCTGTACCTGCACCAGAGATGCACCTGTTTAGTGATTTTATCACATGTTTTCATTTCATTCACACAAGCTAACTTTTTCTCTCCTTTTTTTTTTTTTTCTTTTTGTACTCTCAACCATTTTTCAGATTTAGGAAACATCATTAGTAGCAAACAAAGACATTGCAGAACTGCACCTACAAACCTGATACCTTTCCCAGTCTGCTCACAACAGATCGCAAAAGTACTTACTAACAAAAAAAAAAAAATAATTTAAAAATCTAGGATTAGTTCATCTATTTCCAGTCCAATTCCATGTTTACAAAGAGCAAAAGCAGCAGAAGAGGCTGAAAAGGGCCATTTATCAAACATGAGATAATCCCCTGCACAAACACAGACACTGTGAAAGAGGCCGTACTGCTGCCTTCTGAAGTCTTCTCATTTGGGAGGACGTGTGGGGCAGGACTGCAGCAGCCAGGGCTGTGTAGATCCTGCTCACTGATGAGACAGACAGGGAAATTCAATACCACTAAAATTCTACATATGAGTGGTGCACAACTTTGAAAAGGGGATTGCACACCTTCCCAGCAGGACACGCAGCTCTGCAGAAGCCCACTTCCAGTAATACAGGGGTCTCAAAAGAATATTTCTGCTTTGACGACACCCAAACTGAATCCCAGTCCAGGGACAGCCTCGCAAGTGACCACTCAAGGTGAGGTACTCACAGTCCCCAGACAGTGTTCTTCAGCCTTGCAGGATGGGCAGCTCTGGAACAAGCCCGCCAGGCAAAGTCTCCTAGGTCCAGCCCCATGGAATTTCAGCGTACAGCTCCAAGACAGTTCAGTAAGCCTTTGGACCACCTCTAACATTCTTCTACAAATGTCTTAGTTGATTTGTTTTTGACAGATTTAATGCAGTTACAGGACCTGGGGAACATACCTTGCTGTACGCTCTGGAAATACAAGTATCTGTCTTATGTGACAAAATAACCTGAATTTTCAGTCCATGGAAAGTTCTAAAAAGTTAATTCTACTTTTTGACCAGGAATATTATTTTATCATTTATTACACATGAATATCACTGAGGAATTAAATTTATTTCTCTATATCAACTACTACCTTCGACATCTATTTCTAACAAGACAAATGTATTTTTCCTTGGGAAACCGAAGGGCTGGGCAATCTAAACACCTGACTATCTTCCATATGTTTTTCCCATCGGTACTTCAAAAAGGTAGAAAAATGCTACTGTTTGTATTTCCCATGTTAAGAACAAGTTGCTCAAGGCAAAACAGGAAGGTTGACACAAAGAAATCAACTAAAGATGGGAAGTTTTGAAGTCAAGTTGTTTAGATCAAGACATTCAAACACTGACTATGCTGTATCACCTTAAACATTATACTGAGTTACGAGTATGAGATCATGTATGGGCTGTTGTTGCTTTGTATGGTTTGAGGAATGTGATTAATTTGCAAATTAACAGAGGTACTTTAAGATAATTAGAGCCTCAGATAACCCTTAGTTTGACTATATTAGCACTTTTTTTTTTGCAAGGTGGAATATATTGCCATCATTGAACTAAACCACAAGCAATGTCTGCCTGCAATAACTGTAGTTAATAGCTCTAAACAGTTGCTGTAATTTATTAGATTTTACAAAGTAAGTTTGTAAATAAAATCAAACCTGCAATTAGCCATTTTGTTGCTCACTAATATTTCTAAAAAAATAGGGTAAAACACAATAAAGGTTTATACATATTCCCAGCTGTCAAGGTAAATGTTCCAGCCCCATTAACGCAACTTGTTTCTCCTCATGCCATGGCTTGCTAGACTTCTGCTGCACCCTCACACAAATACTTACATATAGAAATATACATACATTGTTAGTCAAGGATGAATTGCAATTTCACATTTTTCTTAACCAAATATTGGTTCTAATCATATTTCTCAGTACCCAGGCAGTCCACCATTCACAGTGATCCTGATTCTGCTTTGGTGGTATTCATGAAATAAATGCTTCATAATTACCCTTTCAGGGTGATTCTATGGGGTCGCACAGCTATAAATGAGAAACTGTCCGTGTATAGTTAAAAAAAATAATAAATCCAAAAGCAAAACAAATTTGGCAGCACATTCTCTGGCCTCTCAAAAATCCTAGGGAATGGCTGCACTTTAACTGCAAAGCACCAGTCCTTTCTGCGAGTCCTTTCTTTGTTCATTCTGCCCTTTCTTCTAATTGGGATGTGCATTTTTCATGCCTAATGGTCCTAGGTAATTACACACTCCCTAAATACCTACCTGTTGGCATATTTCCCCAATAGAGCGGCGCTGTTTGGTCGTTTCCTGTTTCATTGAAACAGACCTTAAAGTAGTCAAAACCTGTTAAGACCAGCAGGCCGTGCCATCTTTTCGCTTCTGTAAGCACATTGCACTTTGCTGTATGATGGAGAGTCTTTGAGCAACAGGGAGACCCAACAAATGACTCATTGTTTCAAGTTCTTTGTAGAACTTAAAACAAAAAATCCTATAAAATCCTATAAAGCTGGTGATTTTTTTCGCCTTTGCTCTGTTACTTACATTTAATGGCGAGTCCTGAACTGGATATTTGTAGTTAAGCCCAAAAGTTAAACTTCAGGACTGAAAAAGAGCTTATGTTTTCTTGAATGGATTTCTTGTGTAGGAAAGGATTGACTTGCTCTTTTCTTTCTTTTTCACCCCACAAAGTGTGATTCTTGGAATTGGTGGGAAGAGTAACTACAGCAACTAACAAGACTTGAGCTTTCAGAAGGTAAAAGAAGGCTGGCTGCTCCTCCACGATGCTAAAATTTCAAATCGCTTCAAAGAGTAAGAACAAAACAGGAAAGAAAAAGATGGTGAGGGGTGGGGGGAATCAAGGCAAGAGCTGCAAAGTAATCAAACCACTTAAGTGAAAAAGAAGCGATGAGGATGTTTTAGGAAAGTGATATTGCTGAATCCCATCTTCCATTCTAGACCCTACGCTTTTATATTCAGATTACTGCTCACAGCAAGCTGTCTTGGCTCCTGGGCTTTCCCTTTGTCTCTGCTATGATTATTACGACAGATATTCCTTCCAGCCGTTCCTACTCTCTGCTGTGCTGTCTCCCACATGCACTTGCTGTTTCTCTTTCTGCCTCTCATTATTTGCTCAGGCTTTCAACCCCTCTGACAGCATTCACAGAACAAAAGGTTGCCATTACAGTTATCCCTATTTATCCTCCTTTGATGCTGAATTGAATTTTGTTCTGCTAGCGTGAAGAAAGCTAGATTTGTCATCATCTTCATCATCTCTATTTTACTTAAATCACCCTGAACGCAACTGTAATTTATTTCCTAAATTTATCAAAATCCTTTCCAACCAAGAACTTTTCACCAAACCCTTCCTCTATTATTTTTCTAGTAAATGCAGATATGTTTGTATCCAAAAAGCCTATACGCATTTTTCTCTTGTACCTCAAGAGCCCCTTAGGAGGTACAGAGTGGCCAATGAGCCAGCTGTGTATACAGGTAAGGAAGAAAAGAAGTTCACATCATAAAACTAAATTATCATCATGTTTTGTTTCTTTTCTTACTTTTCACAGAAATTCTAAAAAAATGCATAGGTAGGAATCAGTCTCACTGAAAGTCAAATTGATCAGAAAAAGCATCAAAAGGCTGAAAAGGGATCGGGTTGTTTGACACTTTTGCCAGTCCATCGCTGTATCAACTCCAACTCCCAGAGCTATTAACCATCATTGTATTTTAGATGGTTGGGCTGCAAAGCCTCTGCAGATTGGCACTAAATGAGAAATGTGTGTTGCAAAGATACTGCAAATGCAACGGAACTAGATCGTTCCTGACTTCCTCTGAAGTTGGTTTAGTGACACGAAACTCTGAAACATTCCAGAGTGCAGTATTATCCCTATTTCTAACTTCTCACGAAACCCGAAAGCCACGATATCTCGGAACGCTCCAGTCTCACCAGTGCTATCCATGTTATACCCTTTTCCCAGTATGCATTCACATAACTTTTACAAAATAGTAGTTAATATTAATTAATAGTAGTTAATGTTCCAGTAGTCCCCATGCCTCTAGAGTAATAAAATAGTGTTTACCCAATTTTATAAAAAGTATATTGAGACTAAGGTAAGTCAGTTGTCCAAAATTGTCACTGGTAAGAATCCAAAACTCTACAGGGCTTATGACATTGACTATCACACATATGCGTATAGTGCTACCAAGCTCATGGGGAAACTGCAATGGCATAACCAAAACTTTTGTCACTAAAGTGACAAGGGGAGAGACTATTTCCTCCCAATGGCAGCCCTCATACTGGGACTGGAGTAACTATCGCCTTCCCAAATGAACGACCAAATCCAGCAGGAGTTCACAAAAAACCATGAAAAACTGTAATGAAGAGTGCTCAGAGAAGAGAAACTACATGTGCATTGAATTGCACGTGACAGAGATGCCACACACAGTCAGGATGATCCTCATTGTGCCATTGTTCAGCCTGCCCACGAACACAGAGACAGCAGAAGGTGCAGAAGATGCTGTGTTAAGCTGGCCACTGTTGCTTCAATTCTGAGAAAGCTATACATTTGATTGTGGGGAAAGGGCTTCTCTCTGCTAGGAAGGACTACCTACCAGCTACTCGAAGTTTACATTCAAAGATGCTCTCACCAATTAATTCTCTGTGCTCTACTTCCCTTTTCTTGGCAGTGAAAAATGAGAGCCCAGCACACGCTGTTTGCCAGCATTAAGCAGCTTTTCAAAAACAAGCTTCAGGCTTGGATATGTCAAAGGGACAATGCTAATAGCACAGGATCAATGACTTCCTTGTGACTCAGGGTAGAGGTCAAATCTATACACTCTTTGCCCTCTCTGCAAATTTTGACACAGCCACTGATTGCTGATGATCCACTAACAGACCGCACTAGTATAGGCAATGTATGACTCCTATCATTCCAATTCTGCATCTCAAACAGGACCTTAAATGGAGACAGCAGATGCTATTTTTCATCCAGAGCCATATACACGGCAAGTTAGAAGACCAATGCAGTCGCCCGCCCTCCATTTCCGTTGCTACAAGTGATGTCCTGAAGAAACAATACAGGATCCCAGTCCTTACATTTCCTGCTGCACCCCTCTTCTCTAAAGGGAAATATATTTCAATAACATACAGCTCAGAGAAAGGTTTAGGCTGAGCCCTACTCTTTTCTCTTGTTAAGAATAAAGGAAAAGATTTCTCTATCATTGCAGAGGTGAGAGTGTTTTCAAGTTTGGCCAGTCGTAGGTCTGCTGTGTGGACATCAGAGCAGGGATTCAGTGTACTCACAGTAAATTAGGAGGCATCACTGATAACAAACTAGGTCTGTCCAGTATCTTAGAAATTAGGGAGCTGCATTAAACAGCTCGATCTACAAAAGAACTGGCAAGAAGTTTGAGGATCCTGTTCCAGTTTTTCAATATCACTAGACATATAGCAGTGAAACTTTCTCTCGTTCTTTGATAAAAGGAGAAAAACTCTAGTGCAGTTAATTGGGTTGGGCTGTACTTTATCCAATTTCCTACTTTGACTTTATACAATGTGCCTCTATAAATCCTTGGCAAATAAATTGAAAACCTAATCTCGGAGCAAACCAACAACCTTATTCAACACATAAAGAAACCATTTAGAAAATAGAACATCGTTTTCTCAGCTCCTACTAAACAACAACCCCACACTACATCCTACAGAAAATCCTCAAATTTCGTCCCAAATTCATCCTTCTCTAAAGCTAGAAGCCAGCCCCATTTCATACTCTAAAGTTCTACACATTCAGATGAACGTAAAAAAACAGCAGAATTTTAAATGGCTGTGCTTGTTTTATGAATGTACTAAAGGCAATGTATTGTCTCATTATATTAGTGAAGAAAAGCAATGACAACAAAGAATCTTCTCCTCACATTTAACTGCTGTGTTGGCTCCAATCTGGCAGTATTCATGCATTTTATTCTATAGAAATATTAACTTCTATGGACATATAAGTGTTTTGTTAGATCATGACCTCAAAATACTGGGCAACAACCACAAAGGGTATGAAAGATTATTCATAGATTTAGATGATGTGACTGAAAACAGGTTTCATGTTTTACACAAGCCAGAATTACACACATCCAAAGGGGAGCTGTTCGATTTAGAGACTCACAAAGGTCGATTTAAAAATGGTAGCATAATTTTTGAATTAACAAAAAAGTGAAACCGTAACACCTGTAATTTATTGCATAGCTAAACCTATTAAATATGCAGTATAGTTTAATTGAGAAAGAATAAAAGAGCCTTTGAACTAGAAAGCTTATTTTACAAAACAGAGGTCTCAGTTCATAGTGGACTTCCACACCAGCTATAAGCCCTTCAAAATGGCACTCAAAAATAGGAATAATATCCCACCAGTATCTCTTTCATGCATCCTCACAGCCACTATCATTATATCTCACCCTTAACATAGAGCAGGGTCAGTAGCATCTTACCTGTTGCACAATAGCCACCTACATATAAGAATATAACAGAGGTAAAAGGCATTAAAAAATTCGCCATTAAATTGCTAAGTTGAAAGAATTTTTCTTTCTGGCATGCCACATATGTTTTGTGGCAGTACTCTGAAGCCTCAGCTTTGGACTGCAACCCTACCATAACACCAGAGAACGAGCAGCAGTGGCACGGTGGGTTTGAACTTCAGGCACCTTTACCAAGTGAGAACACTTAAGAAAACAGCCCATCATTACACAGCAAGTAGAAAATCACCTGCTGACAGGCACTAATCCAATCAAAGCTTTTAGGTGTATAATAAACCTTATTCAAGTGAATTAGGAAACTGTATGGCTAAAACGGTGGAGGCACTTAAATACTTTGACAGATAGGCATTGTAACAGCTAAGAAACTACATTTACTTCTTTTTATCGTAAACAAGAGACGAGGGGTTGGGGAAGAAAAGACTGAAGGAAAAAGAGAGAGAGAGAGACCAAGGCAATAGCTGAGACTACCAAGACCACCAAACGCTACCTTCAACAGGCCATATAATATAGTACCTTATTACAGCAGCATAAAAAAACTCCACAAACTTCAGGGCTATTAACATGTTAAATCTATGTCTTGCAAAAGAAGATATGCAAATATCAGAACAACACAATTTTCTAAAGCCCTACAAAATGTTCAGTTCATAATGGCACAAAGAACAGAACAAGACCTTTGTTCTTGGGGTTGGTGTTTACATTTTGCTTATTCGAAGTATACATAATGTTATTTTTAAGTTAAGATAAAGAAAGCAGTATCTTCCCCCCCCCCGCCCCCCAACCCTGCGTAAGAACAAGTATATGCTAATAGCCCAGGCTCAGAGAGTTGCACAATTCCCGTCTGTCTGCAGATAATTCAAAACATGTACCTCTCAGCAGACAGTGGTTTCTGGACACCTGCCTTCTATCAGAGATGTTTGTGGTACTTCTGGTGCACATTATAAGTGATGATATCTGGTGATATTATAAGTAAATGAAACATAACGTGAATTCAAGTGAGGTAAAAATAGCACCAAAAGAGAGACAGACATCCTTGGGATGGGACAGATGCTATCCATTTTGTTAGGGAACGCCTGATGTGAAATGGAGGAAAAAGCAACCAGGAGATTGAAGTAGGGGGAAGAGAGAGGAATTGGAGATACTATTGCTGACTATTCAACTGTTGAAACTCTTTTTCCCCCATGTTTTTTACCATAATCAGAATTAAGGCGAAAAAAAAAGTCCCTCCGTGTCGAAAGAGTAAAAGCTAACAACAACAAATCTGAAACTGTGCATTTCACAGTCCCCATGATCGATCTAAAGCTAACAACAAAAAATAGACATCACACAGTCATTTGACGCTCTCTTTACAGTACAACACTTAAAATAGATTCCCAAAAGCCAGTGAAGGTCTTTGGTCATGAAAGAGCAGTACTAAGACACAGGATGGACTACTTGGCATGGTAGATGCTCCAATATTCACCTGCCAGGAAAGGAAAATCTGAGGATAGCTGGCCTTGCAGATTAGGCGGCTGGCAGAAGCACTGTGCCCGGAATACACTGGTGCCAAACTGCAATCTGTGAGAGGTGTTATTTTCCTAGGAGCTCTAAGGACATTTCTGTACTGTTGGCAAATCACTATGTGAGTCACTACTTGCCTCTGGAGGTAACCTATAAATGCCCAATATGTTCTTCATGAATATTTATTGATTCAGAGTTAAGTATTTATGCCTCAGTGATATTGTCGTACAGCTGTCTTCCTGTGCTTACTCCCCTCTCCTTCGTTATCAGTGCTTGAATCAAGGTGAGGTAGCAATTAGCCACGCTGATAAGCAGTTTGCACACCTCTGCATGCCATGGACACTCACTGAAGCCATATTCAAGGCTAAAGAATTTGTTGTGTGCTCATTTCTTTCAGAAGCTTTTGTGGCTGCAGCTTACTTTTTCCAATCACAAAACTCAGATGGCTCTGTTGAAAATGTCAGCACATTTTCCAAACATGGACTAAGTTTTGAGCAGCAAAACTTGGCACAGATCTATACCACAATTTAGATTTTGGTAGCAAATTTAAAAGACTAAACTCAAAAGCCAAGTAAAAATTCTGAGTACAAGCTTATGTGGGTCAAAACATACTACAACATTGGTAGAAAACCTTGGAAAGCATGCAAACCAAGAATCACCAACTGGTCTTGCAGCAAGTTTCAGCATTTTCTAGCTAACCCCTTTCAACCACCAAGAAGCATTAAGTGAACCAAGTACGTTTACAGCCTGTGACTCAGTCAGCAACATCTTTCAAGAAATTTTCAAGAACACCAGAAATCAAAAAAGCACAACAAAACTAAAGAAATACTCGTATTTCTTTGATATATAAATTCACAGAATATACATGAACACAAGTATTTATTGCTCCAACTCTATGCACCTGCACAGGTTTGCACAACTGGTTAAATAAGGAAGGGGTGTTACACTCATTTCAAATGAGAAGAGGCCACTTTGGTTTTTCATTAGTTCGTATATGCTCTACAACATGTAAAATTTTTGAATTGTTTCTCACCTCTCTGGAAAATTTCTGAGTATTTGCAAATCCAATACTGTTCAAAAACTTGTGCTCTTTTACGTGCTAAATCCAGGGATTGCTCTTCCAAGCAATCCATGTAACTATACAGACACGGAACTCAACATCATGTTTAACTTAATGAGTTTATATTGACTTGGGTCTGACGTCCATCTTAACAGTATATAGACTATGATCATTACGCTCTATGTTCTTGAAAGTAAAGCTTGGTAAGTGGATGTTTTACAGTATTCTACACACCATTTTCCAGGTCTGCCAGCAAGTCAGACTGCACCTTCCACTTTGAAGTTCCATGTACATGCATGCACCGAACAAAGCCAGGAAACAAAGGAAACCATCCTCCCTGACCTCTGCTACTTAAAGATACTGTTAATGCATGTGGAAGAATAAAACCTGCACTTCTGCAGCACCTTAGTAACAGATTCAGCAAGGAGTCTTTTCTGAGGTTTTGAAATGCCCTTTTTTAAAGTCTCTGAAAGCAGGCAGCTTTGTAGAACTGAATAACCAGAACTTTCTGCATGTTTGCTATGCAAGAAATATAGATTAAAGTGATGTGACCTGACTTCCAGAAGACAGGAGGAATATTTTTTTCAGAATTTTTACTAAAGCGCATGACACCCTCTCCAAGCTCAAATGAAAGAACCATATGTGATATAGGTGATTTCTTTTATACCTTTTATAATGTAATGAGACTTCATTAGGTAACAGAAACAGGAGAATAGGAAAAAAACAAAGAACAGGTACCTAAAAACTTGACTGAATTGACGGCTTCTCAAGAAAGATAATGCTTTGCTGTATTGAATGAGACACAGCAAAGCTAGTTTCACAAAATCTAGTGGAGCTGCTCACTGTCCACTTGAGACTGGTACACGACAAACTGAGAAACAGTTTTGGATGACAGACTTTGGGACACTAGCATGCTTCTCATCTGTTAGTTCTGCAGGGGGAAAAAGCACAAGAATTTTTCATCAACCCTAAAGTAGCCTTTACCTGAACATACCTATAAATGCTTGTACAGGTATTAACACAGACTGACATTTAGTGCCTGCAAACACATGAGGAGCTGTGTTTGTAGGGAGCTGGTTTTAGGCCTGGTTGAGTGCTGGATCAGAGAGATCCTCATTTCAGAAGTGCTCCCACTTCCACATTTTTTTTCTTCTTATTTGTATTTTTCAATGGAAAAGGAAAGAAAAAATAACAACAAATAAAAACAATAAAAAAATCTCAACATCAGTCACTCTTGTTAAAATACGGTATCAAGCCCGCAATTGGCATAAATCGCCCAGTTTCTCTTAAATAAGTGAAGCCACTCTGGTTTACAGCACTGTAGATCTGGATCATGCTTTTGAAAATAAAATCTGTTTATGAAATGCACGTTTAAATCCCATCCTGTTGTCTTCCATTGAGTGATTAATTATCATAATCTGTGTGCTAAGTGATGTGCAAACTACAAGGATAGACATGCTCCCTGCTCTAGATGTTCTTCCATAATACCTTATCAGACTGCTTTAATACTGAAAGCAGTGTCATTAGTAACCTGCTTCTCTTCATCTGTTTTCAGGTTGAATAATGCGTCCTTTGCAAATACACTAATTTAGGCATAATGCTAATCACTTACACAAGCTTCAGAAAACTCCAGTAAATCAAAAATTAATACTGCAGGGAGAGCTGAAGAACAAGGTCTGGAGGAGCAAAAACTTTGCTTTAACACATTCCCATCACATAGCTTCTACCAACACCATGTCCAACAAGGCAAATTAGAAGTCTTAAGTCCACTTAATTTCTTTTTTGTTGATTTTCCCTTGTAAAATACCCTCACCTCTCATATGAAATCAGCTGACACTGTTGGCTTCACAAAATTTAAATCTTCACATTCAAAAGCACAGATTTTTCTCTTTTTTCTGTTACCTGCCTTTGTTTCTCTTAACCTTTCCATGCAGCCTTACACGCTGACTGAAGGGTATAAAGAGTGCCTGGAATGAGATTTTTACCTCACCAAAGAAAAGCTGTAGACAGGAGTTTGTGACTTGTTCTTAGACACATCTCCAAAGGAAACCTCCAGTAAGCGTGACATGTCATGCACACAGCTGCTGTCTTCTTTCGCTTGGGACCTCTCAGTGCTTCCTGACCCTCCCTCTTCTTTCACAAAATTCAAAGTCCCACTACAACTTTAGACAGTTTCTAATAGCCCATAACATTTTTCTCACCAGCAGACAAGGCTATTCTGAATTTTGTGCTTTCTGCTATATTTTGCCTCTTAAAGATGCCAATGTCACACAGCTTTGTTCAGCTCCAGTGGCTTTAATGGAGCCATGCTAATTTATTCCAGCTAAGGATATGTACCACTAGCTTTTTTTTTCAGGAAAAAGGAAATGTCCCCAGTTGGCCAAATAAAACAGAATAATTTTCCATTCAAATCTGTATTTTACTCCAGTAAATAATAAAAAGCCTACACTCTATAATGCAATTCATACTTTCTGTGCTATTGAGGAGGAGGTTTCAGTACCTACGGATGCATTGCACATGACCAGTATAGCTCAGTGAAATCCCCAGCGAATCAAAGCAGACATTAATATAGCTCTAACAGAAACAGGCAAATGATTGACTGAGTTGCTAAGTGCTATCCAGTTTCAAACCTTTTAAATATGTCAGAGATTTGTTTTTACGCCATGAGAGTCTTCCCAAAGGATAATATATTCAGTATGTTGAAAAATTATACACCACTCAATCAAGTTTACTTAGATCTTTCTTACTGTTATTTTATGGGCAAAAGCAAGAACTTTAAGCTCTAAGGTATCAAGGCATGAGATTGCCCACCATCAGTAGCTGTTCTATTGCACACCCCAGCCCCAGGCTTATTACATACAGGTGAAGGATAGAAGTCTGGTTGCATCATAAATCATCACCTCTCTCTTTCTTATTTCTTGCCAACATAGACAATTGCCTGGTACTTTCCAAACAGGGGAAAACAAACAAGCAAACAAAACTCAACCCCCAAAAACCCCACCTAAAAAGAAAAGCAACCCACCCTGCACAAAACCTTTCTAAGCATAAGAAAGAAAGATAAAATGGTAGCACACTACTAAAAGTCACACAATACTAAAGAGATCCCACTGTGTATTTGTGCTTTGGTACACTGTACTTTAAAAGCTAATGATATGATATATTGAGATGCAGTATATTACTACACTCAAGAGAGAAGAATATTCCATAATCACGTACTCTGGAGGAAAAATCTGGAGCAGAGAGGGCTTCTGTCCTTGTATGTAAGAAACCTTCATAGGATGTGCACAGGCAGCGAAACCCTGTCCCTTGGAGACACACCAGACATGCTTGTGCCATAGCTTGTTATTCAAACTTATGGAAAAGATCATTGTCGTAGACAAAGTCACTGGATCATCCTACAGCAATACCATCAATGATTCTTCTCCCTATAACCTTTGTGTGACCAAAAGATCGCAAACATTCTTTACAGCTGCACATTACTCTGTCATAATGCCCACATCCATCTAATTCTGCTGAGGTTGGAAGGCTGCTTTAACAGAGGCTATCATTCAAATTAACCAAGAGAGCAAATATGAGTGGAAGCTAGCAGCTTGCTTTCTTTCCCTCATCTGCCAATCTACTGCCAGACTATCTGCGCCTTCTCCTTTGTATTTCTGGACATGAAGGACCAACAGGACCAATAAAAGTTTGTAAAATAGCAGGGACTTTAATGGTTCTTATGTCAAATTGGGAGATTTTTCCAAATCCTTCCATTTCCACTGGTTTCTACCTTTACAAATTCTCTCTTTACCCTGGATTTTGAGACAGGACTATGTAATAGCTGAGTACAGATCAAGACAGCAGTTACAGTTGCAACAGAATATTTGCTAGTTTCATCTTTTATGTCATTGCCATTTTAATCATTTCAAAGGCTCCAATAGTCTGCAATTGATGCCTCTGCCTTTAGATTAGATATGCACATAAATAAATTAATTAAACAGAGAGAATATGGAAGATGGAGTAGAAGCCAAATCCTGCTTGCTACTACATGAGCATTAAGAATGTAGTTTTTAAAATTAATAAAAATCAGAAGTGAGAAAACAGTACTGAAAGAGTAAATGTTAGTAGTTCTTAAGACGAGCATGCTTATCACTCAGCTGGAATATTTCAGGCTGCCATTTAGGCAGGATTTTAGTTTTGTTCTAAGTGTACTTGGAAGCAGTTACGATAACTCTGCAGACTGAAGGTTACTGGTAAATTGCTAAAATTAGCCCACTTTTAAAATAAGCAGGTTCGTGGCCACAAGAAATTGAAAGCTCTGTGAAGTCCACTTTGTACCTTAAAGCGGGAAGCTGGGAGGAAGAGGAAAAAAATGCTATTAGTGTGGCAGGGAACTCACTGGAGTACAACAGGAAAGAAACGCACAGATCAGTGGGTGAGTACACAGGAACAGAAAAGAGCATGGGTATTCAAAAAGTTAAAAGTTAACAGCCGACACCTGCACACTGCCAAGTGTCAATTTTGCTCTATTATACCTCTGCACCAAATTACCAACTCAGAGGCAAATTTGACCTCAACAAAATGCAACTTGGCACAGCCATAATGAAACAGGCATAAAAATGCCAACAGGAGTAGTGTAAAGGCATGGGAAGTGTAGAAAGCAAGAAGATAGTGCAATGGTCTAAGAGGATATAACTATAAATAATGGGAAGCTATTTAAAAAAATGGGCCATTGAGGCTGAAGAGCAGGGAAGAAAAACAAGATGAATTAGACCACAGAACTGTCTCCAGAAGGAATCCCATCTCATCAGATGTTTAGAGCAAGACTCAATGAAGTAGTAACAAATATACTGTAGGAAACAATATTTCAGGTCAAAGAAGGTCTTTTTCTGCCTCTAACTCCATTCATTTCATGTCACTTCAGGGAACTAAGTAGGGAAAAACAAAGAAAGAAAGGGTGAAAAAGACTGGCTCGAAGCAGCATCCCGTTCATATAGGTGAGAAATGGTAGGAGCTTTCCAGCAATGGTGGGAGTTGAGAAAATTTTCTCAAGATGGACATTTTATGCAGGCTATATACGAGGGGTTGGGAAGGAAAAATAGAGTGTTGCAAGGAAAGAAAAAAGTGGTACCATTGGGGCACAGGCCATAGAGATTTGAGAGGAAGTAGGAACATACCGTACCTATGTTCATTTGCGTAAGTACTGTTGTACCTACATGTTTGTTGAGGACAAAAAGATTGAAGACCAGATTTAATAAATAAAAAAAAAAAATCAGAGGATGAGAAACTGCAGCTTTATGGCAATGCAGAGATTCATAGGCTGGGCAGAAGTGCAGATGCCACAACACGGACACGGCTCAGCTCTCCATGCCAGGGACTAGGCAAGGGCAGCTCAGCTACACAAGACCTGTTGCAGGCACCCAAGCAAGAAAACTGGAAAGTCAGAGAAGAGAGGAACAGCAGAAAGAGAGGGCTCTGTACTACTTACTGCCAATACTAGGCAGAACCGTCCAACAGCTGGATGCCAAGGTAGAAATCCTGAAAACATCCAACACAATGTGCTGGTTCGTGGAGACACTGGAGAGCACAGATAAGCTCAAATTCTTTCTGCCAGGTTGCAAACTGATAAGGCCTCAAGAACACGTGCTCTTTCAACAGGGGTGTGTGGGGCCAAAGAAACTGTTGACTGGACTCACCAGGGACAGAAACAAGAAAAACAGGACTGTAGTTATCAACCTAGGATTAATAGTTAGTTCACTGCTACATTAGAGGCATTGTTTGACAGAGCTGGAAAATAATATTTGCTGGCACAGTCACAGAGCATTACTTTGTTTGATATGAAAATGTCAGTGAACATCTCTTTCAATTATTCTTCCTTTCCTATTCTAAAGAGATGTTTATTCCACACAAACCTAGTGTTATCTCAGTTTAATTCAGAGAATTACTCATATCAGTGAAGCTGAATAAAAAATAAGGTTGTGCAAAATGTTACAAAATACAAAACCCATGTAGGACATTTGGGATTGATCTTCACAAAGGAAAAGACGACTGCCATCCAAGCTAAAAGGCCTCGTTGTAAGTTCACTGTTTTTAACCATGCATAATAAAAAGGATGATAAATCTTTAAACACTTAAGAAAAAGTTTCCATGAACTACTTCACAAGCTTCTTTCAGTGGAAGGAATAGAATATTTTCACATAATCCAACAGTAACCTAGGACCTTTCATTTGCACTTTCTACAAAGCACATAAACTGCTATGTCTGCCTGCAGTGGAAGTGCTAAGTTTTAAATATAGATGCCAGACTTATCAGATGCCCAGATGTATAGGCATATATATCTAAAGTGAACACACAATACCATCAATTACACGATCAGAATTACCCCCCTCTTCTCAACAAAACCTGAAATCTGAATTTCCAAGACCATGGACTAGCTGGCCACTGAGTTAGAAAAAACTGAAAGAGGAATCAGAGTACAGTCATACTTTTCTTTTTTTTCCCCCCATCTTTTATAAAACCACCTGTAACTGCACGGTGAACCTCACCTCCCCATCCAAAATGTCCACAATTAGATACACCAAGTCCTATCCTAGTGCTCACACAAACAATTCAGGACCTAAGTTGGTCCCACCTCTCTAAGAATTGCTGGAGTAGATATTATCTCAGGCTTTGTGCCTTCACATTGCTGTGTTTCTCCTGCTGCTTTACCTCATTCATCACAAGCACTCTGAGATCTGATGCAGTGCTCTTAACAGCTCTATGACACAGCCTGATGCACGCCAGAGTCTGCCAGAGGAAGCAGAGGAGATGCTCCCATGAGAACTGGGGGACACAAAAGGAAGTGAATGGCTGGATGCTGTGGTCAGGCTAATCACCAGGTCAAGAAGGTATGAATGAACAAGTAGTGTTGTTGAAGCTGGAAATCAAGATTCCCAATGTCTCCGCTGTGTTTTGTGAGAAAGCAGGGTAAATTCTGATCATGTAAGGGAAGGCAGTTCCTTCCCTTCAGCCAGAGTCAGAGGACCAGCAACATAAATCTTGGGTGAGGTTTCAATACTAAAGGCAAGGCTAAAGTGTGCTTTAGCATGCTGGTGGAAATGCAGTAAGAGTATATGCAAGAATATCATCACAGTAGAAATTACACATGGGGAGCGGGAGGGGGGCGAGAATCAAACAAGCTGATTTTGGAAATCCAAAATCCATTTTTTTTTTTTAAAATTGTGGTTGGGATTAAGTGTGCAGACGCAGTTTTGTTCATCTCCATGTGCTTCCGCTGGCTGCAGATCTCTTACAGGGTCCCTTAAGCAGTCAGGGTCATGTACTTCTGCAGTTTATCACCAGGCTATCGTCAACGGTGTCAAAGGCATCAAGTGGAAGTACATGACTTCCAGGATGCACAGACAATGGATGCGAAGCAAGCAGCACATAAGCCGGACACCTTCAAAAGGGGCAGCTGCAGAGCTGTGAGACTGATATATCTGACAATTAACTTGGTGGTTTGATGACAGACGGTAAGTAAGAGCATGATCACCAGATAACAACAGTTATGTAGAATGAGTTCTCTCCAGTAGGAATACGGTGGTTACAGGAAAGACTTTGCAGCAAGATACTACATTTTCCAAATCTTCTATTTGGCGTTTACTAGTGAATGACACTTATCTTAGAAAGGACAGAAATTATCAGAAAAAAAATTGAGCAGTTTCACGCTTTTTATCTGACTTTTTTTTTTTTTTTTAATTTACCAGAAAGTAGCCATAAGAACAGAAAGAGATGACTGTTTCACCAGATAACGCCATGCAAGTCCCGTTTAAGCCCACTGCTAGCCTCTGCTATCAGGTACGTCTGTGCGATTCTAGCGCAGACCCTCTAGATTTGCGCTGCAGTAAGAGGGCGGCCGCACGTGGTGTTCTGGCTGGGTGTCTGTGGGAAGAGCTGGCAGCGAGGTGGCCCCCTGGGACCGCCTTCTTAGAGTTCCACAGAAAAATTAAGGGAGTGTTTGGGATGATGATTATGGTGCATCAGCTGGAATCACTTCCCCTCCGGATGCTGCTAAATCATCTCTGACAGAAACCGTTTATCCCCAAGGCTCCTGAAAACATTTCTGAGCCACAAGTTCTTTGTCTTTGCAAACGACTTGATCTGACTGAGAGCAGATATTTCCAGAACATTGCCATGTGAGATAACACTCTCTAAAACCTTTTATCCCTTCTCAAGCCTCCTACCAATCACACTAACAGAATACTCTGCTATACCCAACAATAAACACAGTATGGTTTTCCAGGCTTTGCCAGCATTCACCTAATACTATTTTGTTGACGCAGAAATCTGAAGGCTTGCCCATTACTGTGCAAGGGAAAGTTTTTAGCACTTTCCTAAGCGTCTTTCCTGCTCAAAACAGGCATGCCCAGGGAGCGCAAGTGTAGCAAAACCCAGAAATATTTGGAAGCCCAGTATCAAACACAGGCATCCTATTGCTGACGCTGAGCCAAGTTCTACGTTCATTTTTATCCTTGCAACTACACTGTTTCAAGCAGTACTGTGAGACCTTTATTCTAAATGTCCTCTTGACTAATAGGAGTCTTGAGCTAGCTGAAAATGCTGTACAGTTGTGTAGAAATTTCCTGCAGAACTAAAAAAGATGTTCTTTCTATAATTGCAGATGTGCCAGAAAAACCAGGCAGACAGAGCGGGAACAGGCTGAACAACGAAAACAAGTAATGGGGTAAGAACATTAAGGAGGAAAAAGTTGAACTGATCTATCAGAAAAACAACAACAACAACAAAAAATGCTAAGAAGTAGAGTGGAAGCAAGGATCAATGGGTAAAGAAGAATCACAGATATGATGGGAAGAGAAGGCCAAGTCTGTGCTTACTGAGCTCATCCTTCCAGATTTAGCATGAAAGTTTCCTGGAGTCTCCCCATTCTTTTGTGGCCAGAAGGGATGGAGGGAAAGGCAGGGGAAAATTGATGGAGGAAAAAAGAAAAACAAACAACAACATCAGTTCTTAGTCTGTTAGAACTAGTGTTCCTATGTCAAGCTAGGCAAGTCACTTAAACTGAGTGCTGTACTGCTGGTTACTCGCGATGTGTTCCCCAATTTCATGTTCAGCCTGAAACATGATTTGCAGAAGTGCTGAGCCCTCACAGCTGCAGCTGGGATTTGTGCTTGTACTCTGGGAACTGCTCAATAAGAATAGTGCTTCTATATATATAAAGTATAAGTGTTATAAACATGTACAGTGTTAACCAATGCTAAGTATGCTAAAAAAAAAAAAAAAAGAAAAAACTAAATTCCTAGGCATTACAAAATAGAACCCAAAGGAGGTAATTTCATGTGTTATTTCCAGTACTATCACCTCAGTTCACAACATTTTTCTGAAAATAAGTACCTTGTAGTATGCGGATACCAGAATCTGCATATTAAACATAATAATGCTTCCTCCCAAGGTGATTTTAAACAGTGTGTAAGAGGTGCAGTTTAGAGACCTCTGTGAATGATGGTGAGAAAACAAAGTAGCTGCTCATCAAGCAAGCACTGCCCATCTGGCAAATAAGATGACGCTTCACAGACACAGAAAATTAAACACGTTATGCAATCCCACCTACCTTTTAAGTTATTATACAGAGAGGCCTAGGTAATTTTTAAAATTTAACTCCGGCATTTCCTACTAACTGGGGCTTTGATTTTGCAGTTTCAGTTGTGGTCTCCTGTACGTTATGGGAAAAGTAGCATCTCGCTGCCATAAATTCCTGAATCTCATAAAAAGGTTTCACCATTATACCCACCTCTTAGGGAATTTTCCAACTGAGAGAGAAAGTAAGCAAAAGCAGAAGTAGTACATCAATGGTCACATTACCCATACTCAGCCTCCATGCAATAAGTCAGGACTACATCTGCTCATCCTCAAATGAAGCATAGGTTAAAAAAGCATGGGCTAACTCAGCCCTAATGGGATGGGTTGGAGAGGAAAGGGGAAAGATATTGTTTCGTTCTCATGAACAGCTTTAGGCTGAAGATTTTATGCTGAAATGGTATGGTTGCTTTAGTTTCATTAAGCCAACTACTACCAAAGTCAAAACACATACGGACATGCAATTTATGTGCAGTTAATAATGTCTTGGGGAAGAGGTGAGAAGAAGCAGGAAGAAAAAAGTAGTGCAGATGAGAGAAAGGAGATAGGATATTTAACATTTTGTAAATATAAACAAACACACATACAAAATCAAGTTATACAGTAAGTCCTTTGCCTGCTCAACATATTGCACTGATTTAAAAAGCAGAATGCTTCGACACAGATGAAACATTTGGAGACTACATATGCTATCACATAGGGTATGCGCCATTATAAATCACTTGCATACACAGAATGAAAAAACCTCGTGATTTTAAATGTTGCTGTTGAAACAGTCAATCGTAAACTATGCAACTTGACTGCCTCCATAGCACTATCCAAACCTGCTTCCTTCTTCCCGCTCTCCTATCTTTAACCCTCCATCAAATTTAAAAAAAAAAAATATTAAAAATTTAAAAATTCCGCTTGCCTTCTGTTCCCGTGGAAGCATCATAGATGAATAAATACAATAATTTACTACTTTTGAAACAGCAGTAATCACCTGGTAAATATACTGAGACATATTTGTCTTGTTAATATCACTTGTATCTGCCAACAGTAGTTTTGAAGATTCCCCGGGGCATAACAATTAAGTCTGCTACTGCTTCAAACATGTGCAAGGCAAAGTATGGCATATGGATTTGGGTGTCTGGGTCTCTCTACAGAACTTGATAGGAATCATGGATTTCCTATTTATTCTGTCAAAAAAGATTTATGAGCTGCTCATCCTCTGGCTGGAAGGTATCCACAAGAGAACTATAAACTCTCCATTTAGAAGGATGCATTTCTGTACTTTGAGTATTTATAGGTGCTATGACATCATAATGCTGGGAATAATAGTATTTTATGTTTTCTGTAAAGGAATCATTTACAGTAAAGCTATTAGAGAAAGCGAAGGATACTAGCTAGCCCATCAACAAGCGCTACATAAACAGAAACAAGATACATAAGATAAAAAACACCCTGTGAACCTAAAATTAATCACATAGCTGGAAATTAATTTTACTTTTGTCATGACATGCACATTTGAGGCAAAGAAACCCAGGGCAATAAATATTAAAAAAAGGGAGGAAACAAAAGGAAGAATGTTTTACTAAAAATATACTAGTCTTCTGTTGACCTGCTATACTAGTTGCCCTTCAGCTTTGTCCTCCAGTTTCTCCCGTGACACTTTTACCCGGTTCTGCAGGTTAATTGATAGTCATTACATCAGATGTGGGTTTACCCTACTCTAGCTCTGTGCTAATGCCTGTAATCTGAAAACTGTTTTGGTTTTCCATGCACGTAATAAAGTAGTTGTCATATACGGCAATTTGGCATGATGTTGCATCTATTCAACAGGGAACGACAGTTAGCACAAGGGATCGAATAAAAAGAATAATCCACTTTTGTATGAAATCAAGTTTTAATGAAATTGTCATTAATATTTATGTTAACTGTCATCAAAACCTAAAGAGACACGTTAACATTAGAATCTGAGCAGCCTGGAATCACATTAGTCTCCAGTTTCAGAGAAAAGCTGCTTTAAATGCAAAAGCTCTGATTTCTGTTCTAGCATTGATTGTTTCTTTTGAAAGTGTTCATCCCCACATCCACCCTCATCTTCTTTCCAGATGTTCATGGAGCAAACACCAAGTGGTTTGGATAAATGAATGCATGCAGTTGTAAGAGCAAATTGACTTCTATTTGCTAAGTTCTCTAGTACGTTTTGCTGATGACAGAACAGCAAAATCTTGCCTCTGCACAATTCCTAGTTCCCTAGCTACTGATTTCCTAATATCTTATCTTTTTAGTGGCCAGGATGCAGAAGACCCTCCTGGTGATCATCAGGAATGGACTCTAATAGGAAGCCTATTTTTAAATCTTCATTATTATGATCAGTGTATTATTGAAGGCTGCATTCTATAAAAGCTGAACAAGTCTGTGTGTGTTGGAAGTGGTAATTTCTGATAAAGACGCACAATCTATGCATACAAGAGCAAGATATAGGAGGAACATGTGAAGGGAAGGAACCTCTGCTGCCTGTACAGGCAGAAATTACCTTTCCTTCCACAATACCCTCATGGAAAGCTGTGCAGCTTGACTTCCAGCTCAGATCTTTCTCTTCTCTTCTCTTTCTCCTGACTTAGAATTCAGCCAGGCATTATAATAAGCATGCATTTCTGTTTTGCAACCAGCTACACATTGCACTAAAGAACACATCAGACTGGAAAGGCATAGGGTATCACAACCACCTTCTCCTTAAAAAAAATTTAAAAAAATCAACTCACAAACAAAGAAGCCACCAAACACAAACAAACTTAAGAACAAAACTCATTATCACACACACGCACACTGGCAAACATAATGTATTCCTCTCAAGAACCAGTATGCGAGCTCTCACACCTCTGATTATCCCTCATGGCTAGAGGGCAGTGAGTTTACAGAAAGCCCCATAACATGTTTTACTTAAAAAAAACAGCCAACCAAAATAAAACAGAAAAAACCCCAACATTATCTAAAAAAACCCACCACACCATGCAAAAAAAAAAAAAAAAAAAAAGTCCTAATTAGCTCAGGGTCAAGACCAGAAATGGGGCCACTGCTGTTCATCCGTGTCCCAGACAGTACGTTTTATGAAAGGTAGCATCAGAGAAATTGTTGCAATTCGTTTAAAACTGCCTAGTGTGCTCTGTCCACCCCAAACTGGATTAATCAATCATTAGCAACCTTAACTGTGAAACTAAAAATCCACTAGCAGATTAAACACTAAACGGATGGCAAGTCAGGTAGGGAGACTGCAAGGACAATTCAAACCAGGCTCCAACAGCTCCTTCCTTCCAGGCAGGCAGACTCCAGAGTCCTTGTTGGCGAGGCGAGTGCGTGCTGCAGGAGGTACCAACTGTGTCTGTGGTTAAGTGGGTATCTCCAGTTCTGCATGCGACTAAGTTCCCCAGGTTGTGCGTCCGAGTGCTGCTTCCCTCTTCCTGAGTGCTGCCAGAGGGAGGGAAGCAGGGAGCAGGCTTGGCAGCTGAGATAAAGCAAGAGTCAGCCCTCACTGCTTAAATCTCTTTACTGACTCGCCACCAACTGGACCTGCCTTGAAGGGTGATGGGGGCTGCTAGACATTACTAGATGTTATCAAGGTAGAAATGCATTTTTCAGGGCAGAAGACTATCTGGAAGTACACAACCACACACACACAGATAGCTTTGGTAATGTTCCCAGTAATTAGGGACCTACCAATTATTTTACAGTCAGTAGAGTCACTGTTCAACCTTCCCTGGCCAGAAGTAACTCTGCAATGGAAATGCATTTGTCAAAAATAGATTCCTTCCCTCAGGTACCAACTATAACAGCAAAACAATGATGAACTGTCACAAGAGGCCTTTTTTTTTTTTTCAAATCTGTTCTGTCTAAAATCTCTTACAGTCATTTTTAGGCATCTAAAAAAAGGTTATAATTTTTCCTGGAAGGCATTTTCAAAATATTAGAAACATGTATTTAGGCAGAAATGGGTACATGCAAACCCTCCACTAAATAAGTCCTTGGGGGAATCCTAGCTCACAGGCTTTGGGCTGTTTCTTGGTGGGCCTCCTGTTTAAAGTAACGGCTCAAAAAGGTTTAACCACGTGGCTTGATTTTGTTAAAACCCAAGAAAATTTTTGAGAGAACAACAGGCAAATCAAAGTGTTACAGGAAAACCAGAAGCAAAAGAACAAAGTCCAGTCCTCAATCTGGGGGGGAAAAAAAAAAAAAAAAGTTGTCTGAGAGGAGTTTATGACTGAGGCCTGTACACATCCCACAGCACATGAAGGGCACGGCCCCATATTGACTGTTCCCCTGCCTCTCCTAATGCAAGAGATAAATAACCCCAAGTGAAGGTGTGTATGGCTGAGGGCTGTTGCAGGTTCTACACACAATATGAGGTTTCATTGCGATGCACCATGCCACAGGATGCTGGATGCCTTAAAAGCTTACATGGTCTTAAGAAGAAACTGGACAAGATCAAGGAAGAAAAATCCATTCAAGGCTGTTAAATACACAGAAACTACCCTCTGACTCAGGAAGTGCTTGGCTTGTGGCTCAGGGGGAATATCACCCGCTTACCCTCTTACTATATTCTTCCCTAAGCACCCACCTTCAGCTCCTATGAGACAGGATACTGCACCAAACAGACCTTGATTTGTCATAGTCACTCACGTATAATACAATTACTCTAAAAAAAAACCAACACACCAAAACCAAAAAAACAGACCTTACAAATGCTTTTGTGATTCAATTAATGTATAATTTTGCAAGCATCAGAAAGTTTAAGGAGTTACTTATGGTCTTTTAACATAAAATTCACATTCAGTTCTGAGTTCCTTGGAGTTTTGGGCAAGCCAATAGACGAAACAAAGAAGCAGGTGAAGGCCTTTTCTTCAGTTTGTTTTGGTTTCTTTGTTAACATATGTGGAAAAAGGTTTAATTAAAAGTATTCATCTGATAGAGTCAAATAACACACAAGTATGCCACCCCTATGCCTGCATTGTTTACATTTGTATTATTATGCTAGTTTTAGTGAGAGACATGAGAGATAGGAATGGAGAAATCGAAATGGGATAGACCTTACTGCAGTGGACTGAAGTGGAACTACTTGCCCTTTTTTCCCTGATGAGCCAAGGCCAGCTGAACATACAATTACCCATTTATAAAAGAAAGAAGAGAAAATGCAGGAAAAACACATGACAATTATTTGCAGGAGACAGCATGACATTCTTGTCGGAAGAATATGAAAAAAAATCAATTTTATTTCTTGATATGGAAAATCCTTTTTCTAGTTCTATATTTGTTCTTGAATTCTTTCATTCAGTAGCTACAGGGTCCTTTAAAAAGGGGGGGAGGCAAAAACCCCTTTACACACATACACAAAAGCCCACATACTTCCAACCATTTATAAACCAAGTATTAGACACTCCATTATCATAGCTGAAAGCTATGTCCGTTATTTCATTTGAGTCAGTTTGCAGGAGCCAGAAGGCCTTGTGTTGATTTCATTCCTCTAAAGCAGGTTCTACAAGACTGTATACATTCTTGTAGTAAATCCTGAAAATTAAAGAGCAACTTAAGTGTACATTGATTTCACTTCCCTGTTCCCACAGGCTACACAGACTCACAGGTCTATGTGGGGATTTCCCACAAACAAGTGCTAGAGGTCTCTCATTTAATTTTGCACTTTTTTCATGTCAGTGGAGATCTAGACACATCCCACTTCTATTTTATTTCTTCTCCCCTCTACTACGCTACAACAGAGCTGAGGGGGCTGAGCTAACGCCTTTTATAGATCAAGAGGAAAAACACCACAGGGGAAGCAGCAATAGAGCCAGTTCCACTACTGCTCTCATCAGCATGTTTCAGTCACTTGTCAGAGCAGCTGGACGTGGAAGGCAAATCCCATACCTCTGCCCACGCCACTGACCTGGATCAGAGGGGCGGTAGCTTTTTCCAGCACTGCTCACCAGTTTACTAGAAAGCAGAAACAGATCCTTCAAGTTTATATCTCCTAGAGCCACAGAGTAATAAAGGGGTGGAAACGCTTTGAGGCAACATTCGTCCTGGCTGGACTTGATCCAATGACCTATAGGTGAAAGGCTCTGTGTATCCCATTACCATTTCTTTGAGTCATCCTGACCCTTTGTTCCCCACCTTTATTAAAAGACCTGAAGATTAATGCAGGGAACAAATGGTAGACAGATAAATCTTGGTCTGTGTTACATCTCAGAAGTGATGATTCACAAGTATAATTCAGTGGAAAAGGTGGTTTTGGTTTTTTGTTGTTGTTGTTTGAGGTTTTGGGTTTTGGTGGGGTTTTGTTTTTTTGTTTTGTTTTGTTTGTTTTTGTTTTTGTTTTTTTTTTTTTTACATACAACAAAAATCACCCTAAAATCTGATAGCACTGATAGGTGTCTAGCTTGAGGCTTCTATAACTTTGAAGCAATCATAGATAAAGATCTCATTCAGAGTTTAAGTTTTACGACATAAAATGGCTTTATTATCTTTGCAATTTCAAAGCAGAGGAATAACTCAGTTCCTCCAGGAACACAACACAATTAGTCATCTGCAGACATTACACAACGATTAGGTTTTTTCCTAACAAAATGAAAATCCTCTAATTATCTTTAAAATACTTTTAGCTTGTCTTGCTTTAAAATTTAAAGAGGGGGATTGTATGCCAAATTATAATTAAATGCATCTTATTTACCCGGCTTTCTATCTTGGTCAGATTTGGACTATTGTTTCAAATGAGAAATCAGTCTTCACTTTCTACATCATCAAGGCCATCCTTCCGTCAAGATTCTCTTTCTCTTCCTTTATTTTTAGGTGTTGCCAGATCTTGCTAAACTGAAAGGCAGGACTGACTTGCTTTTGCCTGTTCTGGACAAATCTACGCTGACTCAGATCATTTGTAATCTAAAAATGCATCTTCTGTCTTCCCCTGTCTTCATTTGGAAGCTGATTTTGATTCTCATACAAGAATTCAGGACGTTCAAAATAGTAAGCAATGAAAAATATCCTGAAATTAGTGCTGACCCTGCTCTTGCCTCACTGGTTAATTTTCTGCAACCTTAGATGTTGGCACCTGCAGCATCACATTCTTAAGTAACTACTCATTTTGCAGCTAGCTCTTCCACTACTTTTACCCAGAATTTATGCTTAGATAAGCATGCACGCATCCCCAAAGTATTTAGGTAAGTTGTCAAGACTTTCCATTAAGTAAACAGCATGTAAAGATCTGCAAGTGATGAGAGGGAAAAAATACACCATTTTTAAACACTTAATCATGAAATAAGTATTTTTAAAGCGTGATCCATAGTTGTATAGATTGGCACAAATATCCTTGCTTGTTGTCTCTTTACACTGCTAACACATACTCATTTAATGTTTTCCCTTTTCATTTGGGAGCTATCTCATTGTACATACCCTAAATGACTTCAAGCAGTTCAGGAGTTAGCCTGGAGGAAGTAGCGGGGAAGGCACCAAACCCTCTTAAATAGAAATAACTGACCCAGGCTAAATGCTGGTTCTTTTTAAGGAGGAAGAAACATTCTTTTGCACTCTGTTCTGTGCAAACTTGGCAGTGCCTGGCACTTTTTTGCCACTCCCCAAACCACTAAATTCTCACAGCACATCAATAGCCCCTGACCTGCATTGCAAAATGACACTCCTTGGCTCTAAGTACAGAGGAAGCGAAACTATCCTGGTTTTGTCTCTGCCAAGACTACAATGGAACCGACATACTATAAATATCGGGCTCTTGCTGTAGCTTTTCACATGTTTAGTTACTCAAGTTTACATTTTGACCTTTATTTCCTATTGTAAGTCATTTTCTCCCCTGCTTCCAATTCCTCAGTCCTAGCAAGAGCTGAGTGACAGTTAACTCTACACAAAACAGCCCTACCAATTGCCACTTTTTCAGTCAAGGCTCTTTAACATGTTTTCCCACCACCTTCTGCTTCTCCCCAAGACCTAGGAAATCAACCTCCAGAGGAAAAAGTGTTCACAGAAAGAATTGACAAAATTTGAGGCAGCAAAATATGAAACTTGAGTACATTTTTTTAAAAATGTAAGTATATACCTCTATGTTACTCAGACCATGGTATTTGATCAATGAGCTAATCAGAAAAAATTATTGCTCAATAAAAGCTATAGAGACTACACACAATGTACAGTTTGGAATAAAACCAAGAAATATGGAAGAATATCAGTAAATATGAAAACCATTTTAAGAAAAACATGTGGTCCATGACTCTGATATTGAAGAGAAGTGCCAGTGAACGAAATTTTAATCCTTCTCTACCACCAGCCTGTTGCATATCTCTGACCAGTGACAGTAACAGTTTTGTCTTCTATTTTTTCACTTTCACCTGTTAACTTTAATATCTTACATACAGAGAATTCTGCAGTGCAGATGGTGCTTTCCAATGTCCTAAATTGTTCCAGGTGATTCCTCTCCAAAGTGATAAAGGAGTGACCTCAAATACATGTTTTTTATCCCTGGACTACAACAAATCAAACCTTCTCGTAAAGATGGTTCCAGCATTTGGAACACTCGAGTTACACATACTGTGTCTCTAGAACATCTTCTCAGAAATACTGCATATACATCAAAGCTCTACTTTACATGTTGCTTTCTACAAAACTATGAAACCAAAAGTCTTCCTCCTTACCTTTAACACACTCCTTCTAAGAGACTACTTAAAAAGCGGGATGAAGACCATCACTGAGATCTGTCCTCCTCTGTCACAAGGAGACTCCTTACAAATAGGATAGAACTGATCTAGGCTTAAGCCAGCGCTTTCTTGAGATGCTGGTCCAAGACTGCACAATAAATCACTCTCCCCTCAACAAGTTCAAGATGTTGTTGCATACACAGCTACAGGTATGTTTTGAAAAGCAAACCAACCCAGTAAAGTCAAGAAGAGAAACCAAAAAACAGGACCAAAACACCCACCAAAAAGAAAGAAACAAACAAAAAGCAATGCAGTCACATTTCTTAGTGCTCTGGGAGGACAAGAGCTTACTCTAAAAGAAAGCTCAGCTGAAACCAGGGCCATCTACTCTGACATAAACAATGATGACAACAATATGATCTACCCAGTGAAAATATTAAGAATGCTGGGGGCTCCATTTGTCAAGAAAGCTATTTGTTTTGAACTATTCACTTAGTTCCTCAGTTAATAAATTCCAAGAATCTGGCTATTACATCCAGGCTATGATCTTTCAAACTGTGTTTAATTGTCATTACAAAAGATGAAATTCTCCCTCTCATTTTGAAGCTGAGACAGAAATCATTACAAGAAGAAGAATTAAAAACACCACCAAAAACAACAAACACCACCAAAAACATACAGCTCCCAGAACAGACAGAAAATTAACATGCCTTAATAAAATTCATGGTGGGCTTGTTATTGGTGCTGTTATCCAGAAGAAAATAAACACATTGACTAGTGCTCCTCCACACAGAAGCCCTCAATTGTCAGCATTCAGATACGCCTGTGGCTATAAAGAAATAAATAAATGTTGATTTATCTGTGTTATAAATATACTGTCCCTCTTGCATATGAGCAATTTATAGACAAAAGAAAAGCATAATGCACAGAGAGGAGGGCGGAGCATGGACCAGGGCTCCATTCCAGTACCCTCAGATTCAGGACAAATCACGGTCATTCAAGTCCCATTCATTCATCAAACGAAGCCACTGCAAACTCCATGCTCAGTGCCATGACCATTCCCTGCCTGTTTCCACCATGAACCAAATTGGTACTTTACTCATTCTTCTTAAGAGCACATGCAGGTTTTTACCTGCAATTTTCAAAGTGGCACTCCACATACAGTCTTCCTGTTGTACACTCCACTTTTCAGATCCTCCTACAAAAACCCAAAATAGTTTGTCAGATCTGTATGTAAGCCCTGTTTCTCTGTAAGGCCTCAAAGAGAATTTATATTCATACTATATGCATGCATCTACCCTCTGCGGGATATTGCCAGCTGAGCTAGGGTTTCTTCACCATCTAATCCAAGCACATCAAAGCATCTTAGCAGCTCTGGAATGAATAACTACAGGCTTTCATGACATAATTTATACACATATCTAATGTGGTAAGCCATAGATATCTGCAGTCCTGTGAAGCAATTCAAGTTTCAGAACTGCGGTCCTGCAAGTTCAGCCCAGCTCATGAGGCTTCACGGCAATTAACCCGACTTGCCATGCTCCCCTCCCCAATGGGACACGAGGTGGTATTAGGGAGACTGTCACAGGGCAGTGCCTCAGCGGTGCCGTTGCCTGTGCCACTTCCAGGAATCTGGTAAAGCCATCCAGCTACAGAGCTTTCACACCAGCTCAGTGCACGGCAGCATTGGGGATGTATTCTACCACTAAGGGAGGTTTTCGTTAGATCTGTATCTGTCAGCATTCAGGAAAAGCAGCATCCCCAGCATTTGGGCATCCCTACATGTCCCAGTATGTTCACATCTGCAGAACAAGTTATGGCGTTACCTTGGAAATTTTTATTTTTTTAATGTTTTGATCTCTGATCAAAGCATTCAAAGGTGGGCTTCAGAAAGCAGCTGTGTATTTGTTTCTCTTTTTGCTCACACTCCATTTTGCTCCTTATATAGGGAGTATCTTCCAGTTCAACAGACCATAACCTTTTACTAATTTAAATTCCCCCATAAGCCATCCCTGTATACAACCTGGCAAAGCAAGCTTTACCTGAATAACTGAAATGCAAAAAAAAAAAAAAAAAAAGGTAGAAAGAATTGGATGGAACTCAATCTAGAAATTCAGAAAGACCAAAGTATTGTCATATCACTGTATTGCAGTAAATATAGCCTTTACACTTCTCATACTTCAAGTCATTTCTTGGGCTCCTATGAACCAAGACGTTTAATTAGATACCGAGCTCCTGGAGGCAGAGACATCTTCTGTATGTAGCTACGAAGTTTCTAGTGTGGTTTTGGGCATAGTGAAGATAGTTTCAAAAAGAGCTTTGCATAAATAATCTGAATGTAATTTTCTTTTCTGTTTAAGCACCAGAGTAACTCATCAGATCCTTAAAAGGTTTCAGTAGGATGGGCATGCCGCCCACCAGATGCCCACTGCGGTTTTTGTCTTGAAGTGTCACAATGGCAACATCTGACTGCAGAGTTTTTTGTACAATGCTTCAGAGCCTTTACTCTGCACATTATTCTGGTGCTGTAGAGGAAACAGTCTTTCCTTGGACATCTGGATTCAAAGGAAGCTGAAAACCAGGCCCTTGGCACATGAACAATGATATTTAATATTTAGTGGGACTATCCGGGACATATCTGCAAAATAGTTGTGAGAACAGGACACTTAGAGGGTAAGATCATATAAATAATTGTGCTTCTCAGGTGGAATCATTTCATGCGTGTGAGCAAAGCCACAAACCATCAAAATATTTCTTTAGAAGGCAATCTTAGTTAAAGTGTCTTTCTTCTACAGAAAAAAAAAAGTTATCCTCAATGATGATGTCCTCAGACAGAAGCTTGTTAAGCCAAACCAAACTGTGTCACTGCATCGCTCACATACTTCATGGAAGCTGCAGTTCAAGGGTCTCCTCCTCTCCTTCCAGCTTCTGGGCTGGGCTACGTCTTTACAACAACCAGATCTCCCTTCTACTTTTAGCCATGTCACAAGTCTTACAGGCTCCAGCTATAGCCTGCTTCAAGGAAACATGAGTAGGATGCTCTTGAGCTACAATTCCCATAAAGCATTTGTACCTGTGACACAGTTGTATCTAATCTTGCTTCTACCTCCAAAAAAAACAACACTAAAAAGCGTGCTTTCTAGAGGCTTTGTGAAAAGTGCTATTCACTAGCTCTTCCCTTCCCATTCCAAGATGAAATGATTTCTGATAAGCCAACGTCCTACAAAATGGGCATTGCTCTTTTCTGTAATTCATGGCTAATGATTACTAGGTTCAGATTTAAAGAAAATATCAAAGAAAGCTGCCCTAGATGAGGACTTAGCTGTTGAAAACGTTGGGCTTTTGAAGAAGTCCCCTTTTAAATTAGTGAAACTCTATCAAAGGACTCCTTCAGCTGCTAGGGGGAAAACGGTACGATGAAACATTCAGTTTGACACGTATCTCTATCTGAACAAGTAAAGGTGTCCCAATGCATTTTGGCAAGGCATGAGAATGACAAGGCAAAGAACTAGCTAGCTGGTTTTCTCTTCAAAGTTCACCCTCAATGATGCAGATATTTACCAACACTTTGTTTAAGCTCTACCATTCAAGTAGTTCTGTGCTCCATGAAGTGTAAATCAGACTTGGAGAATACTGCAGAAAGGTAATACATGATCTTTATACCTGTGACATGGTAAGCTTTGATCTTTAGGTGAGCCTTAGGTGAGGATCAGAAAGAGGGGAGCAAAGCCACAGCCTTTAGTTTCACTGTGCTGTTTTGGTTCAAGTTGTAGGGATACACTGATACACCCTATTAGTCACATCTTTCCATCTGTCTGCTGTATCGGTTGTACAGAAATGAGAAAAAAAATATTTTTCGATTTTTTTTCCAGGTACCATTAAAACACATCACTTGAAAATATCCTTAGAATAAAAATCAAATCTAAGATAAAAACCAACAGCAGTTTAAGCTGGATTACCACAGAAAAAGAAAAATGAGAATGCACTCTTCTTGACCACCTGCTCAAGTTTGTAAGTGAACATTCTCTATGTATTTAAAACACATGTTAAGGACTCAAGAGTTCTTCTGCAACAGAAATGCCCATTGCCATCTGCCTACAGTCCCCTTCTGTTACAAAATGTACACGCGTACATTGCTTTGCAGACTCCCTAGGAACAATTTATGCTGAGCATTTGAGACTAGGTAATAATATCTAGGTAAAGTGATAATTACAGTTAAGATTTTGGTTCTTTTCAAAGTGAGTTCCCAAGCCCTTTTTTCCTGATGTTATTTACAATGTCCTTGTTGTAAATTAGTTCAGATTGTCAGATAAAATTTCCCCATTCAACAAATGGTCTTACACCAGCATATTTCCATTAGAGTTTTCACAGCAAGTGGGTGGAAGACAAAGTGAAATGAATTTAGACAATGAAACTTAATTGAAACCCACCTAACACAGAAACAACTGTACTTCTTGGAAACCATGTGTTTCAGTTGTAAAACTTCTCCCAATGCCTATGCAGACAGGTTTACTGGGAAAACAAACAACAAAACCCTTCAACACTTTAGGGTAGATTTTCATGGATTTTAGTCGATACAGGAGTACTAGTTTCATTATAATTTTTCACTGCAATTTCTGCTTCCAAATCCCTTGGGCCCATTTTCAAAATCTGCTGAGTTACTATGGCTGTATATTCTTTCCCGAAACAACATATCTATAAAGGCTGCAATACCCAACAACTGATGAAGTGTTTGCAAACTTAATCTCCATTTTCTTAAGATCAGGCATTGCTATGACAACGTACGACTACCACACCACAGCTCCAGCAATGCAGGCTGCAGGAAACACTATTCATCTATCCCTACATTACTTTACATTCTGCCATCAGATTTCCAATTTCCTGTCTTACTTATTTTGAATCCTTGCGAATGCAATTCAGCTGGTGTTTTAATTTTCCCAGGTCTAATGTATTATAACCCTTACTTTACTTCCTCACAGAAGAAATGCCTGTCGTGGTCTCTAGCACAGGATCTTCAGGTGCTCTTCTGAACAAATATCACTGCAAACAATCCATTTCAGTTTTTGGAAACATTAGCCTCATTCATTAATAACCCCATTCAGGTTTTCCAACAGCCCCAATGACCCTTGGCTTGATGCAGATTTCTTGGACACATTTTTTTATATTCCGCATATTTAACTTGGTTTCTCATGTATCATTTACTACTTCTCCTTCCTGGAGTTTCTATATTTCACTCAAGTTTTCCTGACATCTCTGTTTATTAACTTTCTCCTTTAATATCTTACACTTCAAATAAGCCAAGTCTTATTTATACTTCAAATACACTTCCTTTGTTTTTTATCAGTTAATTAAAAAAAGACAAAACTCTCTTCTTCATCTCAGTCTGTTTTTCCCACCTCTCTCTCACTGGTCTCTCATACAGTGGATCAGAGTACAGACAGAACATGTTTAGTTGAAAAACTATTCCTTTGAAAACTGAAGCTCAGAACCAAGTTGAAAGGGCTTTGGAGACAAAATTCATTTGAAGGTCCACCAAAGGCAACAGGTTAACATTAAACATTAAAAAAAAAAAAACAAAAACCCACAAAAAAACAAGCAACAATGAAGGACATCAAAGTGAATATGAAGGATGTCCAGAAAGGATCTCAGATATGGGGAAAGTAATATCCTGAGAACAAGGAATTCAGGTTGCCAACTTTATAGAAGACATTTCTGCTGGCTGAACAGCTGTTGCCAACTTAAAGGCAATTAGAGAAACAAAAATAAAACATATGTACGCAAGCATACCCTACCAAAACACAACAGAAAACAACAAATGTTCATTTCAAACTATTTAAATCAGATTCGATGGGTAACACGGACTATCTGCTAGAGGTTCAGTCTCTAGCCCCTAGCTCCGGCGCTGAGCCCCATTCCCGTTCTGATTTCTGTAGAGAACACAACGGCAAATTAACACACTGTTTTATTGCACGATGTGGACGTCTGCCGATTGAGTATTAGAATGAAAACCCACCCACACAGATTTCATGTAGGACATCAAACAGCCATTAAGAAGAAAGAGAAGGTTCACTTATTAAAATTTCCTGAACAACACTGAGCAAAATTTAATGATTCTACACCATGTTAGCAATCCCCCCGCATCATCTAGTCCCCCTTAGTAGCAGTTTTAGAAATATATCCGGTTCATAATATTTTATTAGCCTATATAAAACACGGGATTCATCTGTTCCAAATACCACTTACTGTTATTCTTAAAACAAATATTTTATTAGCATTTCAAGCTTAGATTCTTAATATTTTGCAAAGAAATCATGTGTTTAAATTGTTTTATGCCCTGAGCAATACCAGTACATAACTTTTATGAGCAACATGCTTTCGTAATTCCACTCTTTCCATTCTTGCTTCACAATATGGCATTATTTATTTTCTGGTACTGGTCGACTAGTCAATGTACCCCAGATATTCCAGGCCACTGAGAGTAAGTCTGTTATAGTTGCTGATTGAGAGCCTTGTTCTTTAGTTTTGTTGTATGCATGTGTTGTTTTCCCTTGGAGATGCCCGATGACAGTATAAAATAAATTAAAAAAAAAATAAAAAAAAATTGAAAGTTCGACATTTTCAACATCTGACATGCCCCATTCATAAGTATAACCAGTTCAGGTATAACAAAATCTCATGCCAGACCACCATCAGCCATTTTGTAGGCTGAACTGTTTTTCATTTTACCAGCAGCTTCCACATCCCAACAGGGCAGATGTCAGAGAGCTTGTGTTGTTGTCAGTTCTTAGGACTTCCCCAAAACCTTTGGTTTGATTTTCTTCTGACTTTACAAAAACAAGCAACTGCCTATTATAAACAGTTTAAGCAAATCCTTAGAAGTGATTGTGTTGGACCCTTGGCCAAATCCAGGCTGCACATGGTTTGAGCTGTCTTCTCCCTCTAGTCCTTATCTAACCTCTTCTTTCAGACTTTGCCACGCTATATGCCAAAGATGTTTGCCAGCTTCAAAGGAAGAGAAAAGAAGGGGCAGCAGGGAAAGCATCCAAGAACAGAGTATGTTCTTTGTGCCCAAGGGATCCAACTTATCTGCACAGACCTGTCTGTCTCCACTAGACTTGTTTGCTCTCCATTGTCATGTGACAACAGAGCAGGAGAAGAAAATATCAGGCTGGAATTTTAACCTGTACCTGCTGGGCTGGAAATCCCAATGATACAGTGCAGGTTTGACAACAATGTCTGAACCCACGCTGCTTCTTGGAGCTGTTGATAAGCTCCTATCCAGTATATGAAAGCATCACCAGCCTACTGTAATGTCAGCTTTATTTTAAGCAGAGTTTTAGAGAGGTGGTAAAATGAGACATGAGACTCCAGTCAACAGAAAGGCAGACTGAATGGAGACCCTCAGACAGGCAAGATGAATACACAGTTGTAAAAATTATCAAGACATTAAATAGCAGTGATCTAGGATGATTCTGTATACATTTAACATATTTCTGATGAGAGTAGGCTGGGAAAACCAATACACCATTTACTTACCTATTCAAAAATGCTTAGCAAAGACATGATGAATATAGCTATCTTAGCAGAGACACTTACGACTCTATTGCATTAATATGCCTGGAAACTCGTTTACTAAATGCCGTTGGTATGGAATATATCTTACTGTAACATTTTCACTTCCTTATTTGATAAAAAAAAAAAAGAAGAAAAGGAGAAAGGGGTGGTTATAGAGGAAAAAAGAAAAAAAAAAAGGAAATAGGCTCTATATGGTATTCAATCTACAGAAGGAAAGAGGTAAATTCTTCTTGTGTTTCTGGCACAGTGTTATATCGTAGGACAAAAATTCAATACAGATATCAAGATCTCTCATTGAAATGGATCAACACTGTCCACAAGAAGTGCTAAGTCAGAAAAAAGAGATGAAAGAGTGTAAAAGGAGATTAAAGTGGGGATCCAATTCGAGTTAGTAATTTTCTTACCTGGACAGGAATAGAAGGATGACCTCACTGTATGATGACATCTTACTGTACTAGATGATAAAAATAGTACACTGCAGTTCTTGGAGGGAAGAGATTCACATTTTGCTATACCTTCTTCAGTTATGGTCACCTAAAATACAGAAACCAGCACCTTCAAAACCATGACTGGATTTCAACAAAGAAAAGATCTTAAGAAGAAGCATCAAGTAATCGCAGGCTTCTCCCAAAAATTTCATCTTTCTAACCAGCTCTTAATTCTTGTTTGGTTCACAGAAGCAATTAGGACAGACATGCTTGTACAAACATGCATTAGTATAAAATTTTTACTGGAATAAAACAGATCATGATATTTCTGGCACATCTGAGGTCTGTCGCAGAATTAGTATATCGATACGAGTCATTCATTCCTCAGACTTCAGTACAAACCATGAAATTCAGAGTGACTTTTTAAATACACAAATAGTAATAACTGAAGCATATTTTTCAGTGCTGTCTGTAGTGATGTTTGGGCTTCATACATCCAGAGCAAGTTGTTCAACTGGTAACAACCTTTCTTGGAAGACAGTATGAGATCTCAGAAAAGTACTAAGCTAAATTCATGAGCTTCGGATATGACATTAGTAGCAGTGACTTCAGCAGAGCTACTCATAGCCTAAAATTTTACATACGTTAATTACTTTATGAACTGGAGATTATACACCGTATTCTCCAATGTGCTGTTTTACAAATCATCCTTTCAAAATACTAAGCATTCCCAATCTATTTAGATTTTGTCCTGGGGTTTTCCTCAGTATGTTAGTTACTCTGCTGTTTCCACTAAAGAGGCTAACTCTATCAGTCAAAGGTTTCAGCCTGATGCACTCCTCGCTCAAACAGCGCTTCCACCAAAGTCAACAACAGTGCTCTATGGGACAAAGGCTTCAAAATATATTAAGAAAGGCATGTGCTACACTTAAAACTGTATTGGTGGTGTTTTGCCATGTATACTTTTTTGCTTTCATCTGTTATTATCACATGCCTGATACCTAACCGGATGGAGAACATGTATTCAAGTAGGGTTTGCTATGGATGAATATGCTCCTGAATATGCAATGTGTGCTCTTTTACTGCTGGGTCCTTTATTAAACTACCTGAATATTAGTGGCCTGAAATTGATATGATTAAGGTTTAATGAACTACTGATTAGCACTAATGAACACAACTGAACACACATTTTATTAAATGATTTGTCTCTTTTGAAATGAAAGTAATGTTGGGCCCATTAATAAAAATTATTTGGGTCATTTCTGAGCAACTGTTGCACTCCTTGGAGAAAAAGGGGAGAAATCAGCCAGTCTGCCATCTGATTAGTGTTTCAGCAGGTCTAACACATCAATAGTCAGGGATCACAGGCTGTATTTGCTAGGCTTAGTAAGGTCAGAGGAAAAAAAATAAGTTTCTGAGTGCCTTCTGATAGGAGAGATGTGTCTTTATGATACGGCAGGATCTGAAATTACACAGCATACGAGAAAGGGGAGGACTTTGTCCCCTAGTTCTAAGTAATACAATAGATGTGACTGGGAGAAAGATAGCATGCACACACAATAAAAACACAAAGCTAAAAAATCCCCTTCCACCACACACACACCACATACAAAAACCAAACACGACTGGAAAGATATTATTTCATACTATTGCATATTTTCTACATCATCTTCTAGTTGAAAGCATTTTGGAAGCCACATGTAGCAACATCTATCCACCTAACACAATATTCTGCACTAGTTTACATAAAGTCTGAAGGCTTAAAGATAGAAATAGTATCCAACACACTTTACAGAAACACTGAGGAACTGTCAATGAAGAACTGTTCCCATTATGCGAGGGTAAGATGGAGTTAATTGTCTTTCAGTACAAAGTCATAAAACATCCATAAATACTCTTGGATCTATGATGACAAGTGATGAGAACATCACTTTTGGCTTCTATTTTAGAATCCTATGTCCCACAGTATCCAAAATGACACGTTGGGTTAGTAAGACATCATTCCCATTAACAAGCAAGATTGCTACCAAATAGTTGCCCACTTCCTGTGTTAACTCAGTTGTCCCCAGGAGGATTTCTTTCCAATTATTCCATCAGATATGAAGGAGGAAGGAGTGACAAGAACACAGCCCAGGGCAGTGTTCTTCAGAGACTGCATTATCTGCTAACAGGTAACATAAATAGACGCTGCACTTCCAACCACTGAAAAATTTACTCATTTTCTTTCTATTATCATAAACACTAATATTTGCTATTCCAGCAGCACAGCAACCCTGAAGTAAAATCAATACATTTCTACATGAGTCCCCTATCAACAATATGCATTATATTTAAGGTCCTGATGATGGTGAGGAACCTGAAGGAAACCCGTCACATATTGCAGAGTTCCTGGCATAGTTAAAAAAAACCAACCAAACAAACAAACAAAAAAAACCCCAAACCCAAAATAAAACAAACAAAAATAACAAACAAACACACACAATGGACACCTGTTCACTTAATGGAGTTTTCTCCAGTGCAAGCTCATTATAGTTTTGAAATCATATATCCCTTTGTTAAATCAAGCCCTACTACTGCCAAAAGAAAGCCCAAGAACATAGCTAGGGGTTCAAACAGAGTATTATAATAGAAACTCTCCGTATATAAACAGGAGACTCAGTAACACTCACATATTAGCTGGAATGATTAATGTTGAAAAATAGCAGCACAAATAGAAAGACTAATGAGACCTTTACAAGATGATTTTCATGTAATTAAGTATAATGGGCTAAATTCTGCTTCAAATTGTTCCGAAGTGAAACCAGAGGAATCCATATGCATTTCAGTAGATCTACTCCTCCTCAGGAAGAGAGAAACTGTTGGCAGAATTTGGCCTATTACCGAAAATAACAGCTTATCAAAACAGCTATTTTTCTCTACCATGTACCTAATCGAATGAATCCACAAAGTCTCAAAATAGGTTTCTTCTTAGAAACTTTGAAAGATTTAATGCATAATGTAGGAGGAAAAGACAGAGCACACAAAAGTGGAAGAGTCAGCGGATGCAACAGGCTAACCCAAAGCCTTGGGAAGTCACAGGGAATCTCCCTAAGGATTTTAGTCTTTGGACTAGCTTTACTGATGAAGGGAGGATGTTGACGGTCACCTTTCCTACCATATGGATATACACAAAGAGAAGAGATTCTCCCTTTTGCTATTGATTGCTTATGGGGCTGAAGAGGCACGGGGAAGCTGTGTAGAGAGCTTCCCTTTGGACGAAACTAAGACCACCCAAGCAAGACCTCTGCACATCAGCCACTGAAGTGCTGAGGCAGCTACACCAGGAGCTGGAAAGGCCTTACAACTGCTGGCAATGGGCATTGCTGCCACTTTTAAAAGGTTTAGTAAGGGTTTCAGCATGCATCAGTGATGATGGTGGGATTTCAGAGGGCACAATCTCCCTACAGAAACTCCTGTGATCTCTGAAATGTTGCCTCTTCATTAACGGCTCCTCTGTTTCCAAGAAGAAACACTTTGTCCTCACTTAGTAAGTAGAGAGTTTCTTCAATACCCACATGCACAATTTATGTTTGTTATCTTCTCACCTGCTTAAGTAGACAATCTTCCTAATTGTTTACAGAGAAAACATTCACTTTCATTTGTGCATTAAGATATCACTACTTTAAAGAGTAGTAAACCAAATTCAAACCTCAGTGATAGAAGCCAGTTTTAATTAAAAAGCAAAAAAGAAAA